>NC_074699.1:11041924-11341924 GCF_029448725.1 Salvelinus fontinalis
CTCTCTCTTCTCTCTCTCCTCTCTCTCTCTCTCTCTCTCTCTCTCTCTTCTCTCTCTCTCTCTCTCTCTCTCTCTCTCTCTCTCTCTCTCTCTCTCTCTCTCTCTCTCTCTCTCTCTCTCTCTCTCTCTCTCTCTCTCTCTCTCTCTCTCCTCTCTCTCTCTCTCTCTCTCTCTCTCTCTCTCTCTCTCTCGTCTCTCTCTCTCTCTCTCTCTCTCTCTCTCTCTCTCTCTCTCTCTCTCTCTCTCTCTCTCTCTCTTCTCTCTCTCTCTCTCTCTCTCTCTCTCTCTCTCGTTTTCTCTCTCTCTGGCATTGCCTTCCCTCTCCTGCTCCAAGGCCACACTGCAGAATTTCATGACTCTTAAATTGTCGTAATGTATATTCGGAAGACCTTCCTTTTGACACCTTTGAATTAATCAATGTAAAGCTGTGAGCGGATCCATTTCCGCTGTTGTATTTCAAAGTGCTGATGTGTACCCGACATGTAAGACAGCGGCCCACCCCCCTCCCTAGAGATGCATGGCTTTGGAGGACATACATTTATTTTACATAGTAATACAAACACTGGGGTCACCTACAGTACTGCCAACCATGCGTCATTTTGTGGGCACATACGGATCAGAACAACCGTTTATGATTAAGCACTGGATACATTATTAATGTAGAATCTGATTGTACAGTAAGCTACATTTCCTGTGTAAGGATAAAGAGAAAATGTGGGGACAATGACACTGACTGCGTTCTGGTGGAGGCACTCCATTATCAAACATGTCTATTACTTTTCCGTCCACCAGAGGACAATGCTCACCAAAAAACACATTCCGACAGTCCACTACCTCTTCTTCTCAGTAGACCATTTCCTTCACCAGGGTGACCTGTATTGTCTGAACAAATGATAAATAAGTAAACCAGAGATAAGCTATAAATATTTGAGAAACAAAATCACAGTTTCTGGTTTTTATTACAAGCATTAAATCAGCAGTCAAATTATCACAGATTTAACCAAAGGCATGTTATCTCTGATAGGCCTACTTCTAGATCAGAATTTTCATTGATAACACGCCACCTCGTATTTGATATAATATCCATTTGATAATAGTAACCTTTGTATACTGCTGTTCTTTATACCCCGTTAACGTCTGGCCTCTTCTGACAAGCATCTGTATGGAATGTTATTGTGTGATTCCATTGATATAAATTCCTAAAACATTGGTTTTAAGAGCATACGAGCATTCTTGTGCCAAGTGTTACCCCTGATGAATAAGGGAAAAACGGGCTTCGTTTTGGCGTGCCAGTGATCTAATAGGTAAACGGAGCACTACCCTGCCCGCTAAGGGGAAACATTAGCACGCAAGACAATAATCACACAAGGTTGACATTTGTTATGCAAACAAAGCTACAAAGTGTTGTTTTGCAGGGCCACGGTGCTCTCCGGCGTCATAGCAAAACAAGGAGAGAATTTGTATGTAATTGGCCAAGGTTAGAAACCTCAATAAATCATAAAGGGTCTAGCATAGCTTCAACCAAGCAAGCAAAATGACTTGGCTTACTAGTCAAACGCTATTTCAAAGAGAACCGTAAGCTGGCAAAAATCGCATGCCCTACTGTATGTGGCGCATGAACCATGCACTGTTCAACTGTACATATCTTTTAGGTTGATATATTGTACTATTGATTAAGATTTCTCATTATTTTTGCACATTTTAACAAGCCTTTAGCTTGAATCCTTTCTGAACCTCTGCAACTCCTCCATTGGAAAACAATGACTTCTGACAAGCCATTCTTCTAAGTATAGAACAATGTGAAACCTGCTTGATGCGGCTTAGGCAGCATCTAAACTCAACCCTAAACCATTGACAGAGATGCTTTACAACACTTGGAACAGAACAGGAGCTATTTTTATGAGCAGCCTGTGACTCTCTGCGTCTCTGAAGATCCCCCATGCAGACGTGTGATAGGCAGGTATAACTCAAGACAACTCCCTGAGACAACAGCAGCAAACCATTACCTGAATCTCTGCGGCATCAGAGCTGTCAGATTTGTCACTGAAATGGGGAAAGTGGGAGACGGCGTCCGTGACGGCGTCCTGCGACAGGCGCTCCTCACAGTCAATTCCTTTCACATCACCTCTGGTAAAGTGAGCATGAAAGCAACGAGGTATTGCAGCGACGCTATTTGCCGATGTTATTACACACAAAACAACTGTCACCAAAAACTAAGGAGACAATTCTGATGGGGCTGCATGCCTTAGCTTAGCCCCATTGGCTCAGCAAAACGCAAAGCAAATAAAGCATACACACCTCTCATAACTCCTGAATAAATAAATCATATTTACAAATGGATCCGCTTATTAGACATAGCATCAGCGGGTGCCTCTAGCTCCCTATGGTCTACCATCTCACTGGAGCTGACGGAACAGCTGTCAACAACAGTAACAATTACAATAGATATCAGCATAAATTAAGCCAATCAATCAGCCCACCTGCTCCCCTACTTCTCAGAACAACAAAGAATAAACAATCATTAACTTTCTCGTAAGCCAATATGCATGGTTTGTTTTGGTCGAGGCTCGGGTTTTCCTATATGAGACCTTGGGGGCGGGTGGAGGGAGTTGGTGGTGAGTAGGCATGTCTGACTGCGCTGTGGAGAACCAGTTACCCACTGTAATCTTCCTTCTCAGCAGTCCACCAACCCTCAAGGAGCCATTGATACCTTGCCTGTCCCCTGCGAGGGCCTCAATTAGTGTAGAATTAAAGTCCCATTCCCTGGATGGGATTCACAGAGGATGGTGGAGCTTAATTACACAAGTTCACTTGCATGCTGTTGTGGAATGATTGCAAGGCAAGCACCCAAATACAGCTATTTAGAGCTTGAAATCAGCAGGAGATATAGATTAGTTTTTCAACTAAATCAATGGTAAAGAACCAAAAGAGTTACTTTGTTGTGTCAATTCTTCCTGCTGCCTCCAACGGGACGAGAGAAAGACAAACTGCCGCAAAAGTGATGCATGTTTGTACATGAGGAGCCCACTGTGAGAACTCTACTGTCATTTGTGACATTTTCATAAGGGGATGAGAATAGCAACTCAATTCATAGAGAAGTATAATCACAGATGATATCATGCTCCACAACGTATTTCTATGGCAAACCATTACCCGCAGTATTAGGCAGGTACAAAATGACACCATTTTCTAATCAGAGATCTCAATACAGGCATTATAAGTGGGTGGAATGTTAATGTGTCTGTTCTCTCTCTCCCTGGAACAAAAACCAAAGCACCATTGAGCTTTTTATAAAGTCCAAAGAGCCACTTGTGCTCTGGGAGATGGAAGTGCTTGCTATTCTGGCAGCATCCTTGATCATTGAATACCCAAGAGCTTTGGTGGTCACCGCATCCTTCCCCATATGTTATTTATGCCTTCTCCTCTAGAATGTCAGCCTGGAACACAAAGAGGCACAAGTCACTGAGAGAGGGCAGATACTAGGGGAAGGTGAATGTTGATTTAGACTGTTCAGACCACAAGGGACGATTCTCATTCTTCGCCAATCCCTCTGTTGCCGCAGGTTCCCGATTTATGGCTAAGCTTTAATTCATGCCAAAGACATCTAGTCGCAAGAGATGACTTCCAGACGGCGTGTTAACATAGACGGAGATGTGCACATATGAACTCATACATGCGTACTGTACATTTCCTCACCGTCATGCATACACTCCTCTGACAACATCTGAAGAGAGAGAGAGAGAAAAAACTCCCGTGTGGTTATGCACACGTAAGCATAGCAGTACATCAAAGACGGACTAGACTAGTACAGGTCGTAATAGCTGAATTGATGGGACCCGGAGTGAAATTGATGGCATTATTACGCTATATGCCGTTTCCATTAACTGTGTGCTCAATTGGGCTTCCCCAACACCTAAATCTGACAACAACAGCAGGACTGACAGACTACAGTGGTTCAGACAGTGATGCTTTATAGTGCCTTACAAAAGTATTCATACCCCTTGGACTTCTTCCCATTTTATTGTGTTACAAAGTGAGATTCAAATGTATTTAATAAAAAAGAATGTCTACCATCTACACAAAATACTCTGTATCGTCAAAGTGGAGGAAAAATGTGTAGTTGTTGCTTAAGTATTCAGCTCCCTGAGTCAATACATGTTAGAAACACCTCTGGCATCGATTACAACTGTGATTCTTCTTGGGTAAGTCTCTAAGAGCTTTCCACACCCGGATTGTGCAACATTAGCCCATTACTCTTTTCATAATTCTTCACGCTCTGTCAAGATGTTGGGGGATCATGGCCTGACAGCCATTTCAAGTCTTGCATAGATTTTCAAGCAGATTTAAGTCAAAACTTTTACTTGGCCACTCAGGAACATTCACTCTCTTCTTGGTAAGCAATTCCAGTGTAGATTTGGCTTTGTGTTGTAGGTTTTTGTCCTGGTGAAAGGTGAATTCCTCTCCCAGTGTCTGTTGTAAAGCAGAATGATACGGGTTTTCCTCTAGAATTTTTCCTATACTTAGCTCCATCCAGTTTCTTTTTATCCTGAAAAACTCCTCAGTCTTTGCCGATGTCAAGCATACCCATACCATGATGCAGCCACCACCATAATTGAAAATAAGGAGGCAGTTACTCAGTGATGTGTTGTGATGGATTTTCCTCAAACGCCTTTGCATTTAGGCCTAAACGTGTATTCCTTTGCTGTGTCCAACACGTGTATTCCCCCCCAGTATTACTTTAGTGCATTATTGCATACAGGATGCATGTTATGGAATATTTGTACTCTTCTTTTCACTCTGTCATATAGGTCATTACTGTGGAGTCACTACAATGTTGTTGGTCCATTCTCAGTTTTCTCCCATCACTGCTATTTAATTCTGTATCTGTTTAAAAATCACCAATGGCCTCATGGTGACATCCCTGAGAAGTTTCAGTCCTGTCCTGCAGTTCAGTTCAAAAGGATGTATCTTCGATGTGTCTGGGTGGTTTAATATGTAATCCACAGCATAATTATTAACTTGATCATGCTTAAAGAGATATTCAATGTATGATTTGTTATTGTTACCCATGTACCAACCACTGCTCTTCTTTATGAGGCTTTCCAAAAGCTCCCTGGTCTTTGTAGTTAAATACATGCTTGAAATTCCACACTTGACTGAGGGGCCTTATATGGGGGACAGAGGAAGGGTTAGCCATTCAAAAATCATGTCAACCCCTATTATTTAATAACAGAGTGAGTCAATGTAACTTATTATGTGATTTGTTAAGCCAAATTTTACTCCTGAAATGTTACTCCTGAACTAATTTTGCTTGCTTGAACAAAGGGAGAGAATACTTACGCAACAACTATATTTTAGTTATTGAATTTCTATCAATATTTAACAAATGTTTTAAAAAAATCTTCCACTTTGACATTACAGAGTATGTTGTATAGATTGTTAACAAAAAATGACAATCACATCTATTTTAATCCCACTTCTCAACATAGTAAAACGTGAAGAAATCCAAGGGATATGAATACTTTTGCAAGGCACTGTATCTCTGTGCTAGGGTAAGACAGCAGTGGAGTTGCACTTTCAGCTTAAGCTGACAAACGATCTTCCTTCATTAATGCTCCAGAACAGTTCTTGCAGGTAGTTTAAGAGTTGTGACACCTTTGAGTTGAAGCGTTGTGTTTTCTGTACACGTTTAACACCATCTCCCCAGGCGGTGACGCAGCCTGCGTAAAAGCAGTCTGTTGAGGACTCATCAGCTGGTTGGCATTTGATCAATGCAGAGGTCCCTTTGTGCTGGTAACCCATAGATAAAAGACATTGTTATCTGCTGCTGAGGATCAGCTCCAGATAGCCGTGTCTGAGAGGGAGAGCTGGCGGGAGGCGTCAGCAAGTGGAGAGGGAGGCGGGTGGGGGGCGGTGGCGCAGTGGAGGTCAACACCTTGATACAAGCCTTTACAGCTGTCAGAGGGCCCCAGAGAGATAGTGGGAGGGAGAGATGAGGAGAGAAAGAAAGAAAATGGCATCTAAATGACAGGCAAACCACAGCAGGCTAAAGTCTATAGCAGCCGCGTCCACTTAACCAGGCTGAATGCTGGAAATAGGAAAATTATACACATCTCCATATGCGACTCACACCCTGTGTGGTTTGGCCAGTGGGAGGACATTATCGAAACACTAGTGAACCTCGACCGTGCAGGGTTTAAACCACATTGCATGCTGGGAAAAGGAAAATAATACAACACCCTGCTTCGTACAGTCTTTAGGTGGCACAGGAGGATGTCAGGAGGGTCATGACTTTCTGTCCTCACCTCCCCAGTACACGCAGCCTGCCCAACCAACCCCCCCCCCCCCCCCTCCCCGGATACAGACGAGACCAGCCAAGCACTCTGTCCATTATTAATGTTTAATGATGGACAAAGACTCAACAATATTTCACCTCAGGCTGATAATACCGAGGCCTCCATTAATCTGGCCTGGATGAGACATTCTTGCCCTCATTCTGGCATCCAGTCAAGACAATGTCATAATTTGTCATCAGCTCTAAATGAAGGTGGAAAATCCACCCTCCATCCGTACAAGTTACTTTTTCAGTAATGTTGTTGATAACTTTGTCAACATTTTCCTTTGTTTCGATGTAGCCACCGATATTCAATTTAACATCGCAGAGGTCATTTCAGAGCACTACTTTAAAGCAATATAATTCATTAAAGGGCCCAATTCCATAGAGAATGGAATACACAGGACCCGGCACGAGAAAAAAATTTGCTAATTCCGATGGGTGCGTGACAAACAGAATAATGACACGATGAGCAGAGTGCTTCATTTGATGTGTATTACTCATTGTGTCAAAGAAAACAGAAGTACAACAAGAAGCTGACAGATAAGCTCTATTGTCCCACATGAAAACACATGAAACACAGAGACATATGCATACTCCCTACAGCTTGAAAATAACTGTGTTTTCTTTCTCACAACATTTGACGAGACAGGCATCAATTTGCAGGAGAAAAACAACACAGAGTGGCGCCTTTATTTATTATGGAGAGAGAAAAATAGGGAAACTAATGTCGCCCTTGCTTTCAGCGGCATGGGTTGAATCTGCACAAAGGTGATTGGACGGAGGGGAGGTGGGTGTGCATAGCGGCAGCGGCTGAGGAGAGGAGAGAGGGATGAAGGAGCGTTTGACGTGACGAATGGGCCAGGCCACCAGGTGTCGGTGATGTGGAGGAGCCTCTAATTGGAGAGGCTCTCTTTCCATCATGCAGTCCTCCCCAGATACCCCTCCGCATGTCAGTAAGCACTCTTAACACCACATCCATATGCAGAGCTAGAAAGCAATCTCAGAAAGCTCTGCTCCTTAAATACCAACTATCAGTAGGGGAGATAAAAAGTGTGTTCCTCCGTCTTTTTCTCTCCTCTCCTCTACTCTCCTGTCCTCGCTCCATGTAAAGAGGGGGCCTTGAGTGGGAGCCAGTCAGCAGGAAGGCCAGTCTCAAGGCCCCGGTGGGGCTGCAGGACTTTTTACCTCCCCTGACCTTTCCAGACACCCTGGAGACCTCCCTTGTCTCATCCCTACCACCCCCATACCGCCCCCCACTGGCTCCACAGCACAATGTAAAAATAGACCATTAATAAAGGTGTGGAGAATGGAGCGCGTTGCCAGGAGGGATGTGGGATTATCTGGCTAACCAGCTGTGGGAGCTCATAATCAATGTGGCTTGGTGCACTTTGTGAAATGTTAATGGCCAGGCTGCCTGTGCGGAGCAGGAGACTGGAGGTGGCTGACACTGGGAGATTGACAGGGTTTATAGCCTACCGTGGAGTGCCCATCAGCTACTTGTCCACCATGTGACATGGCCTGTCATGCTGCTGTTTGTCACAGCAGCAGCAGCACCGCCCACAGAGGAGGTAGGAGGACATCCTCCTGTCACCTTGTTGTTTCCAGGAAGAGAAAGCACAGGGCAGAGGAGAAGGCAGCCTCTGGGTTGTGTCAGAAGGGGAGGAGTTGTGTATGGATGTGTGGTTTAACTAGGAGAAAGGGAGAAGAGTGTATGGATGTGTGGTTTAACTAGGAGAAAGGGAGAAGAGTGTATAGATGTGTGGTTTAACTAGGAGAATGGGAGAAGAGTGTATAGATGTGTGGTTTAACTAGGAGAAAGGGAGAAGAGTGTATGGATGTGTGGTTTAACTAGGAGAAAGGGAGAAGAGTGTATGGATGTGTGGTTTAACTAGGAGAAAGGGAGAAGAGTGTATGGATGTGTGGTTTAACTAGGAGAAAGGGAGAAGAGTGTATGGATGTGTGTTTTAACTAGGAGAAAGGGAGAAGAGTGTATGGATGTGTGGTTTAACTAGGAGAAAGGGAGAAGAGTGTATGGATGTGTGGTTTAACTAGGAGAAAGGGAGAAGAGTGTATGGATGTGTGGTTTAACTAGGAGAAAGGGAGAAGAGTGTATGGATGTGTGGTTTAACTAGGAGAAAGGGAGAAGAGTGTATGGATGTGTGGTTTAACTAGGAGAAAGGGAGAAGAGTGTATAGATGTGTGGTTTAACTAGGAGAAAGGGAGAAGAGTGTATGGATGTGTGGTTTAACTAGGAGAAAGGGAGAAGAGTGTATAGATGTGTGGTTTAACTAGGAGAAAGGGAGAAGAGTGTATAGATGTATGGTTTAACTAGATGAGATCCGCTACTATGCTACTTATTGACTTATGGACTTATTGGAATTATAAACCTATGGAGCAGAGAGTTAACTCACGCACGCACGCACGCACACACACGCATGCACACGCACGCACGCGCACACGCACACGCACACACACACACATTGGTGTGTTCAAGACCACCTGAAGCGAGACCAAGTCAAGATCAAGGTCGGAGCAAATTGAGTCTGAGTCAAGACCAAGACTGGGAGGTGGTTGAGGGGGGCAAGTCCGAGTCAAGACCCAGACTGCAACAATGCGAGTCCAATCCAAGACCATGATTGTAATTGTGTCATATCGCCACCATAATAAGAGTTGAAAATGCAGTAAATCCAGTATTTCTGTGTTCATATTTCAGTGGAAAATATGGAATCTTTAGCCATTCAGAATGGTAAAGGAAAATGCATGCTGAGAAATATAAAGCCACTTTACAAATGATCACTAACTAAATCTGGCCTATAAATAATAGATAACAATACAAAATATGCTACAACTTCCCCCGGTTTCCCTTCAGCGAACGCGTCACTCTCAACCAATTTTCCCTTGTCTCCCCTACTAGCAGAGCAAGGAAATTCCGACAAGCATGACAAGGTATGAGGATATTTTCTCTCCAAAATGTAAAGGACAGTAATTTTATGAGAAGTGGTGGAAAAAGTACGAAATGTCATACTTGAGTAAAAGTAAAGATACCTTAATAGAAAATGACTCAAGTAAAAGTAAAAGTCACCCAGTAAAATACCACTTGAGTAAAAGTCTAAAAGTATTCCTTATATTAAGCAAACCAGCGGCACAATTACATTTTTTTATTTTTTATTGACGGCTCGCCAGGTGCACACTCCAATACTCAGACATAATTTACAAACGAGGCATTTGTGTTTAGTGAGTCTGCCTGATCAGTTGCAGTAGGGATGACCAGGGATGTGTGTGAATTGGACAATTTTCCTGTCACAATGTAACGAGTACTTTTGGGTGTCAGGGAAAATGTATGGAGTAAAAAGTACATTATTTTCTTTCGGAATGTAGTGAAGTAGAAGTAAAAGTTGCCAAAAATATAAATATAAAAATCTAAATAGTAAAGTACAGATACCCCACAAAAATACTTAAGTTGTACTTTAAAGTATTTTTACTGAAGTACTTTACACCACTCGTTATGAGTAAAGTAGGAAGAGTACTTTATGAATATGTGTAAAATGTGTCATGAAAAGAGTGTGGATATTTGGCCCAACAAAGCGGTTTTATGCGTTGACTGAACGGGGGCTGATAATTATGAGTTTTTTACTCCGCTGGTGGTCTCGGGAAGACATTATGAGTCATCATTGTCCAAGACCGCAGACAAGACCGAGACCGGACTCAAGTCCTAGACCGGTCTCTAGTGGTACAACACTGCACACACATGTTTGTTTTACTGTCCTTGTGGGGACCAAAACATTTAAAATCCAATTTTCCCTAACTACTAACACCAACCCTAAACCTAACGCCTAAGCATAAAACGGCCTTTTTCCTTGTGGAGACCGGAGAAATGTCTCAACCTGGCTGAATTTTCCTTGTTTTACTAAACTTATGAGGACTTCTGGTCCCCACAAGGATAGTAAAACCAAACACACACACACACACACACACACACACACACACACACACACACACACACACACACACACACACACACACACACACACACACACACACACACACACACACACACACACACACACACACACACACACACACACACGTCCACAAATATACACATACACACATTTGATATCTTCTGGGACCACAACCATCTCCTCCCTCTCTATGTATCTATTTTTATCCACATCTAATTTGTGTTTGCAGCTGGAAAACCATGTTCTATATTATATCTCCAGGCTTCCCTCAGTGATCACAGCTTTCTTCCCCACAGAGACCTGGGAGGAATCTAACATGGATCCCCAAGTCAAAATATTTGTGACTGCAAATGTGATTTCTAATTCCAGAAAGCCAACCATAGTCTTCAGTGTTATGCTATGACATCACAGCTGTCAAACGAATCCCGAATGAACACACATACAGTATGTGTCAACCACATCCACTGTTCTTATTTTTCCTTCCCAGACACCCTGACAATGCCACAGACCTTTAGAATCTGTCTGTTCTCCACTTCCTCAGTTAGACTGACCTTTCCCCCACACTTCATCCACTGGTGGAGACAGCAGCAGCTGAGACCAGCTCTGAGACCAGCTCTGGATACTATGCATTACAGGAGGAGAGAGGATGGTGGATCGGGCTCAGTAGTGGCAAGTATAGTGTTATAGCACTATCTAAATGATAACTCAACAACAAAGTAATCAAACCTGTTAATAATGAATAATGATTAAACTGGTGAATTCACAAGAGATGTATGTTAACCGCATTAGGGCTGAGTAAAGGAGTAGAGCATTGGCACAAATGATATTAATGGAAGAGCCTTTGAATTCTGGGATTTCAGCAGCGCCAATTCTTAAATCAATATTCTTTTCATGACTTATCTTATGTTCACATCCTCTAATAATAATAGCACATCATTATTGTGTGCACTATGAGTGTGCTTGTATTGAGGGCCCTGCAGTCTACCATCTTCATTGCAAATACCTTTGCCTGGTCAAAACCACATGATTTGTCAATGCAACAAAATTGCATTATGTAATGACCATTTTCATAATTGTGTTGCATTTTACCTCTCCTCCCACCCACAGCCTCTCTCCCTCGACCTCTGCTCGTCTGTGGTGGACCATAAGCATCAATTTGCGGGGCTGTCACACAAATGGTTATTAGTCAGCGCCTCTGACTCTTTCATATCATCCCTTAACAATTACAGATAACAAGATGAACATTGGAAATGAAAAGTCATCAGGGTCCCTTTCGCCGATTGTGAGTGTGTGTATCGCCACCCTCCATCTCCACATTAACCTTGGCTTTGTGCTCGCTCATCCTCTGGCTGCTTTATTGGGTATTATAATCAAGAGCGGTACGGGCAGCACCATTCACACGGGTTGTGTGGTCATTTCAGCCATTTTAAAAACTCCTTCTGCTATGCTGAGAGTTTCATTTGCGATCCAACCACCCTCCTTTGACTTTTAATGCGGCAACATACTGTACCGTAGGGCTGGATATTTGTGAGAGCCTGGTTGTAAATGCTACCCGTCTCTCTTAACGAGAGTGTCCATGTAGATAACCCCAGCACAGATGCATTATGTGCAGCTGAATATAGTAATCCAGTGTAAAGTGTGTGCAGGCTGATAATAAGATTTTGATAGAGCGCATCAGTGCTATGGCTCTTAAAGTCTGATTTACTGCACACGCAGCAGACTGAGAGGGGAGGAAAGAGAGAGAGAGTGAGTGAGAAACCGGATAGAGAGATGCTAAAAGCTGGCGTTGTGGATGGAATCTGATAACCAAGGGATCCTGTTCCGTACCTTGTTTTAGACTTACAGGAAAACACAGCACGTTTTGTTGTTAATCATCACTCCCTTCCTTAGAAATCAGACAGATTAGCCTTGACATTTTCACAGATGAGAGGCTAACATACAGAGCACACAATTACCATACTAATGCACATCAAAATAGTTCCAAGAGGTCTTTTCATGTGAGCTTTAAGTCCCATTGCTATGCCAGTAGTGGGGATAAAACACCTCCGACTTACCTGCAAGACGCAGGGATAGGAACAGTGCAACACAGACACAGCCGAGGAGCTGTAGATGAATCCATCAAGCACGAGGACAAAGAATGTGTACACACATAAAAGAACCCCTAACATTCGATGTTACCTAAAACTAGGAGCAGCTAATGGATAAGGGCTGCCAGGTTTTCCATTATAGTCTCAGACTCTGAGATCGAAGGTCTACTTATCATTCTTTCACAAGATGGCAGTGTATCACCTTGGTTCCTCTAAGAGTGAGGTGTGCTATTGTTGTTAGATCATGCCTCTTTTATGGTCTTTGTGAATACTATAGATGAAAGAGGTAGCTAGCGATTGATGAACTCGTACAATCTTGAATTATATGTTGTTTGATTTTTTTGATTGGTCTTCATAACTAAATGGCAAATAATGGTTGTCCTTCAACAGATACCAGCCTCATGCAAGTGGCTATGCCTCTTTCTATGGCGGTGCGCGCATCTGCGTGCGCCTGTGCTTGTGTGCATATGTGCCTATTGTTTGTTATAGTTTTGCGGTGATAATCACAGCTTGATCCTTTGTGCGGCATATGCAATCGTTTGCTTGTTGTGAAATGGGGACAACATGCAGCAAATCCCTAGCCGTATGCTCTAATGTAGCTAGCATTTTGAAAGAATGAGGTAGAAAATATTCGAAGGCTCAACACATATATATATAAAAAAAGACTAATCCCCAGCCCATTTCTCATTTTCCCGGATAAGTGGGCATTAAAACCCTTTAGTCAAATAAGTCTATTATTTACGTCTCTTAAAGATATGCCTGGCCTTTGAATACGTTATTTGGCTTTCCTGTGTGCTCGTGATTCATATTGTTGCCGTCTGATTCTGATATAATGAGGTGCTGTGCATGCGGATATACATCAAGCATGGGAATAAGACATTCTCAGGGGAGAGATCAAATACAAGAGTCTTGGAGAGTCACCAGCTTCACAGAGTGGCTAAATGGGATCTAGCCGTGCTCTGTGAAAAGTATCACAAAACCCCTCATAATGAACTTTCTAGTTTCTTTGCCAGTGCTCAAACACCAAATAAACAGCCTTTCAGAATTAAAGCAAGAGGATCTTACTGACTGGTGCTAGGAGAAATAGTCAGACAGAGAACAAAACACAGAGTAACTAAGATAGAGAGCATACCAGCATCAGAGATGAGGTAGATAGAGATGACAGAGGGCCTGTTTTTCATCATGGGATGTGAGATGATCTATTCCCACATATCTGGCTCCAGATGTTTGGCTTCCATTCTGTTTTAATGAGCGTCTGAGCAGCAGCTCACTCTCAGCTCCCTCTAAACAGCACATCACCTCAGCTCTGGTCAGGTGCGATCAATCTGTAACCAGGCCACTCGCAGAAAAAATATCGACCTTTCCTTGTCACATTTTCCAGATGGATGATGGGTCTTTTTTTGCGTTAGCCCTTAAATATCTGAACAGATAGGCCTGGGAATTTAGGACGTATTGTATTGATTAATCATTAAAGGGCCAGCGAGTACCTGGGCCCTCTACCCCATGCAGGGAAACAGGGATTGAGCTCAAATCCACAAGTTTCTTCTTTCTTTTCCTCAATGGTTTTGACCTTCAACATACCCCCCCATTCCTTTTGGTGTGAAACCTTTTAACCTAAAAGGCTTGTCCTACCTCTCCAGTTCTCAGTGCATTAACTACCAGAGCGCCCCTCTCCTTCTCCTCTCTATATGATGGTTGAATACAAATACAGTTTGAAGCGTTTGTTTCTTGGAGTTTGCTTTAGGCCAGTAGAAGTCAATCGTTAAGCAAGCGTATTACTTTCCTGTTGCAACTTTGGTAGCCCAGCTGGTTAGAGCAGAACACAGTTACAAGTGCAAAAGCTGTTAGACGTTGCCAAATATTCCATCAATTTGTGGGTGATAAGGATATCTTATCCTTGAGTTAACAGCACATCCTCAGACTGTACACTATGGAGTTAAAGTTCACTGCCTACAAATGCAGTCCTGTAAGCTAATTAGCAAGCTACTTATCAAGCTACTACAATACTACCAGATAAAATGTAGCCTAACTTCCTGAATCTATCTCTCATTCCCTCTTTCTTTCTCATGCTTATCCTCTGGTTTAGAGAGTGCTTGTTGCCTTTTCACAGTCCGTTGGGCTCTAACGATTATAACAGTAGGCTAGTCCAGCAGATTTATTTCAAATTCATGTAAGGGATAGTTGATTGGCCAAGATCTGTGTCTCTCCACTGACCCAGACAATCAGTAAACAGAACCAAGATGTTTCTCACCTAGGTGAGAAGACGCAGGATTAACAATAATGCGCGAACATTGACTAGTGACGCATGGTGAAAAAAGCGCAAGGCAAGTTTTTTGAATAAATTAGACTATTGGAATGATCTTGTCCGAACGACTTAGTATCTTGTTCGATTGACTTATTATCTCGTTCGAACGACTTAATTGTACTTTTGTGTAATTAGGCCTCATTTGTTATGCAGCGCGAGTTGTGCTTGTCAGACCATTGCTGCAGACATTCATTCACTGATTCCATCCATTGATAAGATTATTCTTTGAAGGTTATTTGATAGCCTGCAGCAGGGCTGCTTTTGAATGCCAGCTCATGTAAGTGGGTAAACAAGATCTCACGGTTGTACCAATTTGACTTCATATTCTGATGTTTATCCACGTTTCTTTAAACGTCAAAATTTCAAAGTAATGTTTTTGACATCCTGGGTTGCTTATCCTGCTCAGCATCGTCCTTCCAAGGGTTGCGTCTTCAATCCCAGTGGTAAACACTTGTTTAATTTTTGTTTTGTTTTAACCGTATCCCAAAACCTTAAAGGTGCTACACATAGGATTGCTTTGAATATTTGCATTGTAATTTTGAATATCCATAGTATATCTTCAGTAATCATGGAAGGATATTGTTACACAGTATTACTTAACCGCCAGTGTTGTGATTGGCTGTGATATTTGCCTGTTGATTTCTCCCGCCGGGCCGGCATCTGTTGTCAAAATAGAAAAGCTGTTTTGACTTTGTGGCTATGTTATCTAGTGGAAATGGGGTCAAATGGCCAACGTAGAAATCACTCTCTCATTTCCTGGTTGCTCACATTCTACACTGTTTGCTCAATTTCAGTTTATGTGAGAAAATAAGCACTGAATAGTGGAGGGAATCATTTTACCATCTACATCGCTGTGAAATATATTTCAATAACAAAAAATATTGTTTTTAACAGCTGTTTGAAGCTGGTGGACCAAAACCGAAAGTAAATGGTTTAAGTGTGAGTCTCCGCCATGTTACTGGGAAATGGGATGCGGGGAGGGGGAAGATATGTCTACTGCTGTTGCAATTCACCTAGCTTCCAAATAGGGGAGAAATTCAGAGAAATTCTATGTGTAGCACATGTATACCTTACCTTAACCATTTGGAATTAATGCATATGTCACGCCCTGACCTTAGATCCTTTTTATGTCGCTATTGTGGTTGGTCAGGGCGTGAGTTGGGGTGGGCATTCTATGTTTTTGTTCTATGTTTTCTATTTCTATGTGTTTGGCCAGGTGTGGTTCTCAATCAGAGGCAGCTGTCTATCGTTACATTTACATTACATTTAAGTCATTTAGCAGACGCTCTTATCCAGAGCGACTTACAAATTGGTGCATTCACCTTATGACATCCAGTGGAACAGCCACTTTACAATAGTGCATCTAAATCTTTTAAGGGGGGGGGGGGCAGAAGGATTGCTTTATCCTATCCTAGGTATTCCTTAAAGAGGTGGGGTTTCAGGTGTCTCCGGAAGGTGGTGATTGACTCCGCTGTCCTGGCGTCGTGAGGGAGTTTGTTCCACCATTGGGGTGCCAGAGCAGCGAACAGTTTTGACTGGGCTGAGCGGGAACTGTACTTCCTCAGTGGTAGGGAGGCGAGCAGGCCAGAGGTGGATGAACGCAGTGCCCTTGTTTGGGTGTAGGGCCTGATCAGAGCCTGAAGGTACTGAGGTGCCGTTCCCCTCACAGCTCCGTAGGCAAGCACCATGGTCTTGTAGCGGATGCGAGCTTCAACTGGAAGCCAGTGGAGAGAGCGGAGGAGCGGGGTGACGTGAGAGAACTTGGGAAGGTTGAACACCAGACGGGCTGCGGCGTTCTGGATGAGTTGTAGGGGTTTAATGGCACAGGCAGGGAGCCCAGCCAACAGCGAGTTGCAGTAATCCAGACGGGAGATGACAAGTGCCTGGATTAGGACCTGCGCCGCTTCCTGTGTGAGGCAGGGTCGTACTCTGCGGATGTTGTAGAGCATGAACCTACAGGAACGGGCCACCGCCTTGATGTTAGTTGAGAACGACAGGGTGTTGTCCAGGATCACGCCAAGGTTCTTAGCGCTCTGGGAGGAGGACACAATGGAGTTGTCAACCGTGATGGCGAGATCATGGATCGGGCAGTCCTTCCCCGGGAGGAAGAGCAGCTCCGTCTTGCCGAGGTTCAGCTTGAGGTGGTGATCCGTCATCCACACTGATATGTCTGCCAGACATGCAGAGATGCGATTCGCCACCTGGTCATCAGAAGGGGGAAAGGAGAAGATTAATTGTGTGTCGTCTGCATAGCAATGATAGGAGAGACCATGTGAGGTTATGACAGAGCCAAGTGACTTGGTGTATAGCGAGAATAGGAGATTCTCGCTATACACCAATCGTTGTCTCTGATTGAGAACCATACTTAGGTAGCCTTTTCCCACCTGTGTTTTGTGGGTAGTTGTTTTCTGTTTTGTGTTGCTGCACCTTACAGGACTGTTTCGTTTTCGTTCCTTCTCTTTGTTATTTTTGTTTAGTGTTCTGTTTTAATAAAAATATAACATGAACACTTACCACACTGCGCTTTGGTCTGACTACTCTTCATCCGACGTCGAAAATTGTTACAGAACTACCCACCACCAACGGACCAAGCAGCGTGGTAACGAGGAGCAGAGGGTTCAGGACTCATGGACTTGGGAGGAGATATTGGACGGTAAGGGACCCTGGAGACAGGCTGGGGAATATCGCCGCCTGAAAAAAGAGCTGGAGGCAGCTATAGCTGAGAGGCGGCGATATGAGGCAAGGCAGCGCAGCAGGCACAAGAGGCAGCCCCAAATATTTTTTTTGGGGGGGCACACGGAGAGATTGGCGGAGTCAGGCGATAGACCTGAGGCAACTCCCCGTGCTTACCGGAAGCAGCGTGGTACTGGTCAGGCACCGTGTTATGCGGTGAAGCGCACGGTGTCGCCAGTGAGCGCTCATAGCCCGGAGCGCTATAGGCCAGCCCCCCGCAAGTGCCATGCGAGAGTGGGCATCCAGCCAGGGCGGATTGTGCCAGCTCAGCGTGTTTGGTCTCCGGTGCGCCGTTTCGGCTCAGGGTATCCTGCGCCGGCTCTGCGTACTGTGTCTCCGGGGCACTGGGAGGGTGCTGTTCGTCCTATGCCTGCGCTCCGCCCGTGCCGGGCTAAAGTGGACATTGAGCCTAATGGAGAGGTGCGAGCGGTAAGCACCAGATCTCCAGTGCTCCCTCACAGCCCGGTTCGACCTGTGCCTGCACTCTGGAGGGGCCGGGCTAAAGTGGGCATTCAGCCTGGAGGAGTGGTGCCAAGGCTGCGCACCAGAGCTTCAATGCTCCCCCACAGCCCGGTTTATCCGGTGCCTCCTCTACGCACCAGGCCTCCTGTAGGTCTCCCTAGCCTGGTGTGCCCTGTGGCAGCCCCACGCACCAGGCTGTCTCTGCGTCTGCTCCCTCCAGAGTCTTCCTCCAGTCCGGACCCTCCAGCGATGCCCTCCCGTCCGGACCCTCCAGAGTCTCCCTCCTGTCCGGAGCTGCCAGAGTCTCCCTCCTGTTCGGAGCCGCCAGAGTCTCCCTACTCTCCGGAGCCGCCAGAGTCTCCCTCCTGTCCGGAGCCGCCAAAGTCTCCCTCCTGTCCGGAGCCGCCAGAGTCTCCCTCCTGTCCGGAGCCGCCAGAGTCTCCCGCCTGTCCGGAGCTGCCAGAGTCTCCCGCCTGCCCGGAGCTGCCAGAGTCTCCCGCCTGTCCGGAGCCGCCAGAGTCTCCCTTCTGTCCGGAGCCTGCTGCGAGGGTCCCCAGTCCGGGGTCGGCAGCGAGGGTCCCTGCTCCAGAGGCGCCACATAAGTGGGCCAAGCTTAAGGTGGAGAGGGGTCCACGTCCCGCAACAGAGCCGCCACCGCGGATAGATGCCCACCCAGTCCCTCCCCTATAGGTTTAGGTTATGCGACCGGAGTCCGCACCTTTGGGGGGGGGGGGGGGGTCTCGATTGAAAACTTCAAAAAGTTATATTCCAGGTCGAATAAACTGGTCAAACTTAGTAGAGAATCAATCTTCAGGATGTTGTTATCATATATATCCATTAACGTTCCAACCGGAGCATTTCTTCTTCGACATTTGATGATTGGAGCAACTTTGAAATTTGATGTTTGGAGAAACATGGATAAGCGTCAAAATCTGAAGTCAAATTGGTAAAACCACGAGATCTTGTTGGCCCATTAAATGATCTGGGATCTTGTCCGGACGACTTCGTATCTTGTTAAAACAAATTAGTATCTCATTTGAATATATATATGTTTTTCTACTAAGATACTGTCTTGTTTGAACTACTTAGTATCTTGTTTTAATGTATATACATATGTATACAGTCCCAGTCAAAAGTTTGGACACACCTACTCATTCCAGGGTTTTTCTTTATTTGTACTATTGGCTACATTGTAGAATAATAGTGAAGACATCAAAACTATGAAATAACACATATGGAATCATGTAGTAACCAAAAAGCCTCAAATAAATAAAAATGTATTTTATATTTGAGATTCTTCAAAGTAGCCACCCTTTGCCTTGATGACAGCTTTGCACCCTCTTGGCAATCTCTCAATCAGTTTCATGAGGCAGTCATTTACATAAGTATTCAGATCCTTTACGCAGTACCTTCTTGAAGCACCTTTGGCGGTGATTACAGCCTCGAGTCTTCTTGGGTATGACGCTACAAGCTTGGTACACCTGTATTTGGGGAGTTTCTCCTATTCTTTTCTGCAGATCCTCTGTCAGGTTGGATGGGGAAGTCGCTGCACAGCTATTTTCAGGTCTCTCCAGAGATGTTCAATCGAGTTCAAGTCCGGGCTCTGGCTGGGCCACTCAAGGACATTCAGAGACTTGTGCCGAAGTCACTCATGCGTTGTCTTGGCTGTGTGCTTATGGTCGTTGTCCTTTTGGAAGGTGAACCTTAACCCCAGTCTGAGATCCTCAGCACTCTGGAACAGGTTTTCATCAAGGATCTCTCTGTACTTTGCTTAGGTCATCTTTTCTTCGATACTGACTAGTGTCCCAGTCCCTGCAGCTGAAAAACGTCCCCACAGCATGATGCTGCCACCACCATGCTTCACCGTAGGGATGGAGCCAGGTTTCCTCCAGACGTGACGTTTGGCATTTAGGCCAAAGAGTTTAATCTTGGTTTCATCAGACTAGAGAATCTTGTTTCTCATGGTTTGTGTCCTTTAGGAGCCTTTTGGCAATCTCCAAGTGGGCTGTTATGTGCCTTTTACTGAGGATTGGCTTCAGCCTGTCCACTCTACCATAAAGGCCTGGTTGGTGGTGCTGCAGAGATGGTTGTCCTTCTGGAAGGTTCTCCCATCTCCACAGAGGAAGTCTGGAGCTTTGGGTAAGGGTAAGGGTAGTGGTTCAAGTTAGGATTAGGCTTTAGGTTATGGACGTCCCAAGGAGCCCGTAGCACACTGACCAATATGGTGCGTTGGGAATGAATTTAAGGTTAGGGATAGACATAAGGTTAACAGTGTGATAAAGTTAGAGTTAAGGTTAGGGTTAGGTTTAACATTTGATTTGATGACTTTGTGGCTGTGCCAGCTAGTGACTACCCTGCAGCTGCCTCCAGTACATGAGTCATCCCAATAAATGCCAACATGATATAAAATCTGCGTTGCGGACGGAATCAAGGAATCCAGACCTTAAAATGAAATTCAACAGTATTCAAAAACGTATTGAACTTAGTTGGAAATACACTAAATGTATCAAACATGTTTGAAAATTCAAGCATTTTTCAAGTTAATCATACTGTAAGACATCAACAAAATGCATTAGTGAGTCGTATTGTCCTGCAACTTTCTGAAACGGTATATGTCTACCCTTTGTGTAGCTGTTAGCGATGATGCAATTGATAGCCATCGTCTGGTAAAAATGCAAAGGCTTTTCCCAAAAACCTCCTCAATGAAATGTTAACTACAAAGTAGCCTATACGTACCTGGTAGAATGATGTCATGATTATTTTCATCAATCCAGTAGCCATTGGCTATGCAATGTCTTCAATCACATGAGCACTACAGAAATATCTTTAACCAAACAATGGTCTCTGGCTTGTGTGCACTTGAATGAAAGGTTGCTTTGATTTTTCCCAGACCTCAAAAGTGGTCTGCTGATGTGGTTTAAGCATTGCTGTGGAGATAAAACATCAAATCGAGAGGTTTTTATATGAAAATTTTCTTTATTTTGAGACTGAAAACTGGGGAAAAATGAAACCTGGAGAAAACGGAATTTGGGAAAAAACTAAACAGAAAAGGAATCAGGAAAAAAATGTAACTGCTTGTATAGGACCCTAGTATTTCTGGTTGATGATTGCAACAGAAAACACAAAGCTTGAACATCATTGTCAGTCACAGCCTATGGGCGCTCATTGGGTCATTTGTTGTCCTAAATCGTCCCACCAGGATTCTAGGAGCTATCATACTCTATTTCTCTGTCAATCCTATCAACCACTTCCCACCATCATGGCAGACATGCAAATCATACTGTCAACATTTCCTACAAACGAATTGTGCACATTTGCCCCGTAGCCAGAGAAATGGGGCTATGACCTCTGCTGTCTGTCAAACTACACACTGTGTTTTCTTCTGGCATTTTGGTAATGTAGCCGGTCCGATTAGTCTCATCGTGCTAAAAACAGATAGGCTACTACTTTCCGGGGTATGAGTTTATTTTTCACTTGCAATGGGTTCCAGAATAATTTCATAAGCATAATTATAATTTTTTTAAACCACCAATATCTTACACACAAAAAAAATGTATACACCCTTTATTATGATTATTTGATTTTAATAATATAGAGACAAAGGTTGCCACAGTGAAAACTTACTGACCAGTCATGTGAACTGATAAATTGACACAATAGCCTCAGACAAACCTAGACGGCTTGCTCCACTTTTTGCTGGAGACTGGTGACACTTGACTTTTGTGTGGTAAACAAGCGAAAGCACTGCAGTCTACATGAATCAACCTCCAAACCATTACAGCCCAATAACATCACGTACTGTAAATTTCACTTCAGCACAAGCGAGGGCTCTGTCAGCATGGAATCGTGCGTTGCACTGTTTGTGCTTTGAACGTGTTAAACAGCAACGGCCCTAGGGGAACGCAAATCGTGTATACAGGGCACTCCGCCGTCTGAACAGGCACCACTGTAACACAATAACAGGCGACATGACAGCCATACCGTCCCTCTGCACTGCTCTAATTGTGTTTAACATGTCTGTGGAGCGGAGGGCCACTAACCCCCACCTCACCCAATCTAAAAAGCAAGAAAACACAATTTCGCTCTTTATGAGGTGTAAAGAAGCAAGAAACTATAAACATTTTAATGAATATCCATTAAGCAGAATGGTCTTTGGCCACAAGGTAGTTACAGAAACAGAGACATGAATAACATGATCTTATGGTCGTCCAATGACGGCTAATTGAATCAGTGTTTGTATTCATTTGCCACGGTAGGCTACGCATGTGCACACAAGGAGAGAAAAAAACATCTGAATGAAGTATTAGACTTGCAGCAGTGTGATCAAAGTGAGTGACCCATTTTCTCTTGATTCAATCCCCCCCCAAACCGCCCTCAGGGGAAAACAACTCCGGAAAGACATTTCCTTCCTGAGAGAGACTATGACAAGTAAAAGCCATAAACAGTTATCAATAGAGTTTGACAAAAAAAATGAGACTGGCCTACTGTGGCATTCATCAAACATTAACACTGTAGACTGTTGCCAAAGTGTAGCGCCAAGCCTGTGTTTAGTGAACACTCACGATGAAAAACCCTGAAATGCATTTGACAACAAGTAAATATTGTATTGAAAGATAAATAAGGTGAATACACTAAATTATTAATAACAATGCATCTTGTTTAAGATACTGTTTCAACCCAGTATTGTTGGACAACCGAGTAGTGGACTTAGCCCCAGAAGAACCCCACACAATGACACACAGTGAGATCTGAAACCAATGGGAGAGATGGAACAAATGGAAATATCCCGACATTGCTAATACATTTTCACTTTTAATTTCTGTCAAATGTGAGTCACACACCACTCACCAGAGACACTTCTACTATACATGATTGGTCTAAAAGGTACAGTCCATTGCTATTCATGTGGTGCTACACGATACCGTTTGCTGCTCTGCATCAAGTGACTCCATTATCCCTCCAGATCCATGCTTGTAATGCAAGTCTTGTGCACTTTCATTATACCCCGCATTTTAATATCTCTGTATCACAGGACATGGGTAGGGGGTAGTGGGTGGATGGTGGGTAGGGGGGTGGCAGTGGGGGATTAGGTCTGCCAATCCAGCTTTTGTGATCTAGTTCCAACTCCCCGCCACCCCCGGGGCACCTAAACCCCCCTCTTCCACTTGGCATCCATTCCCAAATATGCAATAATCTCCATCATTAGACCTGCTACCTTCTGTGAGTACACCAGGAGTACTGAGGCCCAAACCTCACACCACCTACTCCTCATTGCCCACCAGTAGCAGAGTCAAATGCCCATTGATTTGCCCCACTAGAAGCCCTGTGCTGAGGAAGAGGGCCCAGAGCCAATGAACTCACACAGGCTAGGGCAGGCAGGAGTGAGAAGGGAGTGTGAAGGCCATGATGTGGAGGAGACAGGGTAGCAATCCTCTGTCACATCTGCTGCTCTCTCCATAGGCTGCCAAAAGCCTTCACATCCCAATCCAGATCTCAGACACCCTGGCGCTGGTCTAAGCTTCCAACCGTCCCCATGTTTCCATACTGACACCACATTAAAGGGGATGATAGGTTGTGCTTTTCTCACTCCCTGTGCATCTTCTGCCCCTAAACCCTCATCTAAAAATGATTCTAGATTTTCATCATATCCAACCGCTCCCATGGAATTCAATTTGTGGAATGACTACCCCTATATGTAGGACGCTAATGCGATGTTGGGGTAACGGCAATGCTTTGTTTTCTTTTCCTGGAGGCTATATGCATTCATCTGAATTTCTCTGCTTGGTTCAGCCAAGTGAAAACATACCAAACATACCATTGCACCCTCTCAGGCCAACTAATTATGGACGTTGATTGTTCCCATTTTGTTTTAGTCTGTGCACCACCATCGCCAACAGCCGTGCTCCCATAAAGGCCAGTGCCATTGATGGTCTCAGTTTCAGGCCTAATTGAGCCAAATGGGAATGGCTACTGCCAGAGTTCAGTCTCCTCCAGTGTTTACACGCTGAACCACAAGAAATACTCTCATTATCGCCTCCCAGAACCACACTTCCAGTGCAACACGCCACAGACTGGACCCAAAACAGTAAATATGTAGACATATTAAAAATGGTAACGTTTCAGCAGTCTGTAGACACAGCTGTGAGTGCAGATTCTTATGTTGCTTGGTGCACTAGTCAGCGTCACACCCTGTTGTTTTTCTTCAACACGACTTTAAATCCCATATGTAGAAGCATGTGACTTTAAGCTATTAGAGGAATGGTTGTTACTTGCTAACGTAACAGCCCTGTAAATACATAGGTAGTACAATTAGACGGAGTAACAATGGCGCTATCAGTGACAGTTGATACATTTGAGTGATAGAATCTGTACAATGTGCTGTCTTTTCACGCTGTTCAAATGTCCCCAGTGTAGCTTCATTCACGCTTGTAAAATGCCAAGTTACGGAGCTATTACCTAGGAGTCATACCGCAGAGACCCAGCCAACACAATGGCTCCATAGGCAAAGGCAGAAATAAACCCAGCGTGATAAATCCACGGCATCAACAGCATGATATGACAGAGTCTGGCAGTAATTCATTTCTGATATTCAGCTCATTCATTGAGGTGGGATTATCAGGCACAATAAGTGATGCGGATGGAATATAAAACCTTACACTCGTCTGATATGATTAAGGTTCTTTAAGCTCTGTGATGAAACTGACACATGATCCTCAGACCGATCATGTTTATGATATCATTTCTATCTCGTAGCACAGACTCGGGATGAGTTTTGTTATTAAGATAGATATTAGTGTCTCTACTAATGTCTCCATAAAAAATGTCCCCATGGAACTGGAAAAGTATCACAGAAGTCCCCATAAAGCCCTCAATGTACATATCTCTGTAACTTGATCTGCTTGCTAGGCAATGAGTTTGTAATTCTGAAAACTGTGTACCTGTAGGGTCAATATTGTTTATGGCAGCATTAAACACGTAAATACTTCTTGCACTTAGTGAAATGATTGTGGAATGAATTAAGTACGAGATGCCGGCTGACAGGCTAATAAATGATCTCAGTGGAGGGAAGTGATATCTGGCCATGTTTTTTTCTCAGTCTCTCATTAAGAACCTTAGACCATGCCAGTAGCAAGCAGCTAACTCTCTCATGCCTCTTTGCTTGCAATCCAGATATTTATTTTGCCATAGGGATACTTTTGTCCACAAGATGAATAATGTTTGACACGGATCTATTGGAATCAATTCAAATTATCATTCACTGCCGTAAAAAAAGTCTGCTTTTCAAGAATAGTATTGATCGAGAACTTTCTGAAGAACAGTACTGAAGGTTTATTATTAAAAGCTCTGTATATAGTGTTGTTCCAGCATATCTTACTCTCTTCTCTTAGAATCTGCAGTCAGTCAAGGCAACATTTAGACATCACAAAGTGCAGCCGACAGAGGCAAGACGGCATAGTCAATGGGAGCTGTCCAATGCTCTGGCATTCTCCGTGAAGGACACATCTAATCATTTCATGTAAATAGGAGGAGCCACTACTGGTGTATTTCACATCTACAGGCTTGTCTTCTCTGATGGATCAGGTCCGACCGTGTGTTTATCATGGCAATATCATTTCAGCCTATCCCTCCATATTCATTTCATTCAGCTCCACCTGGCAAATCACTCCTTCACGAATGAGAAAGCACGGTAATTAATTCTTAAGCAACTCTCTAGACAAATACATGTCATATTAATGATGAGACGTCTGACTACAGTTCTGCACAGCCTAACATCCAGGTAGTATAAGATCAGGTTTCCAATATTGTTTTAATAAACAAAGCATCTCAGACCAGATGTAAAGGAACTCTTTTATAGGCATTTTGGAAATAGCAGCTCTAATTACTCAAAGTCCATCAGTTAGCTCTGCAGAAGGCAACCTCCTACAGATTTAGTTTCTGAGTATTGTCTCTTCCTACCCCAGGGACCAATCGCAGCACCAGCTCTATTAGTTCCGACAACACTTAAACTCTTACCAATATGAAACACTCAATAACAAGAGAATCACAGTCTGATGTTAGCACTAACTTCTACACTCTATTACTCAGGGTCATTTTTCCAATATCCCTGTTCCAACCCAAGGACACCCTTGTGTAACATTATATTTAATGATACAGAGTAACACATTTATTTGTATTTTTAAAAGCTTCCGAATACATGCAAATACGGTTAGGGAAATCAGTTGGAAAATATTGATAAATGGAGGGAGAATATTACTGTGGGCCTCTGTACTTGGAAAAGAGCCACCCATGTTGTGCCATGTTACTGGAACAACGGTTTATATTTAAAGGACACGTACACAGACAGGCACCAACACGTATGTGTTTTTCCTCTGGTGTGATAATGGAATGATTCTGAGCATACAGATGCCATCAGAATGTGCTCGGCACAGTGGATCAGATTTCTCTGGGCTCAGGTGCTAATTTATGCTGCCACACCATTTTTCCCCCTGACTTCACTGCCAGACACTGCTCAGCTCTCCAAGGGCCAATCCCGTTCACTGGTAGGACAAAGTATTCGCTCTACAATACGTTTCCCTACCTCCTCCTTCTTGTTGTTTTTCAGACCATGGCAGACAACCACAAGTATTATATAAGTATTTATTTGAGAAAAACTGATTGGAAATTGTTATTATCCATTGAATAAACAGTGTGTTGTGAAATCAGTGAATGTATTGTAATGTTTTTAAAATTGTATAAACTGCCTTCATTTTGCTGAACCCCAGGAAGAGTAGCTGCTGCTTTGGCAGGAACTAATGGGGATCCGTAATAAATACAAATACAAATACAAAGGTGAGTAGTTTCGACAGTCAAACCCTAGCCATGTGTCCTCTGGGGAAGGAGAATGTGTCTGCTCTGAAGTCAGAGTAAGATAATTCCAGTTGATGGTTAGTTACAGCGATGTAATTGTGGTTGAGGGAGTTACTAGGGCAAAGCCTCTTGAGTTGTTGACTGGACAGTCAATAAAACTGAGAACTGGGACTTACATCTATCATTAATGCTCTGGATGCCATTGAAGTCCATCCACATTGTTGTGGAATTACCTCAGAGACACACACACGCAAGGGCTCTACCTGCCTTTTAAGCTATCCCCTTAATGCGTGCTCTCGTTCGCTGCAGCAAGGAAGAGGGCACTTTAAGGACACCTTTAAGATGTACATAGCGACTGCTGGCGAGTGTGCAGGTAGATCTGTGTTCAAAAGCAATCTCAGGACCCTATGGAGTCTCAGCTCCACTCTCAAAGCCCTGTGACTCTTGGTCCCAGTGACAGACTGCAGCTCACGAGCCCTTCTTGGAACCATGAAAGACACGAGCACTTCAAGGAAAATAACAGAAAAAAAAGGAATTGGAGATAAGAAATGGCAATTTATTGTATTATATATCGAGAGGGAATGAGCTGATGTGGGTCTGAGGCATATCTCTGTTGCTGTCTATCTGAGTTGTGGTTTAATGGCTAGTCAGCCTACTGGTGTGTCTTTGTCAGTACTTGAAATGCCTTGGCTTGACCCTGTTACTGAACTAACACAACACTAGGGAATGTAATTCTGGCAACTCTGTTTTATAAAAATCGTTACATGTTAGAATATGATCAATTTCAGAGAAGATTCAACTTTGTGTGCCAAAGATGACATGTGGGTCCAGATTACAAAAATGTACAGTAATTGAACGTTTTCTCAATATATTCCATACATTTCATTTAGAAGAGAATGCCCAATAGGGCATGCCCAGCCTAGTAGGTTAACAAAGCATTAGTATAGGACCCCATTAGCCTGCTGTCTGGTAACATCAATAACACTTGCAGAGGGGGGAGATCAACACTTGAAAGTCAATCTCAGAAATGTAATACCTACGTTGAATTATTTTTATTCATACAGGTAAACCCACTGTGTCTTTGCAGCCCGTTTACTGAGATATCCAGGTGTCAAGGCAAAGCCGAATCGATAAAACACAATTACATCAGGACATAAACTTGAGGAAATCTGAGTGATTCAGAGATGGTCGGCTTAGTCTGGGTTTGAATGCAGATAATGCGCATGAGACAGAAATGTGCCTTGAATGTCATCACACGTCCATGAAGTGCTCACTGAAAGTCTTAGTATCTTTGATGTCCAATACCAGTGAATGATTTACCATTATCCTTTCATTTTTTTTCTCCAATGTAGCTTTTCAATGCCCTCGATCCTAGACAATTGATTCTGGGATGATGTAACGGAGCTGTCCAGGAAAAGTTTGTCATGCCAACAATGCTATAAGCAACTACAAAGCAATTAACATGCAGACGTAACATGGCTTGTGACCTTTAACATTACATAGACAAAGCTGTCTAAGACATTGTAGAGGCAAAAACAGTAGTTAAACTATGTAAACTATGTGAACTGCGAAAAGCAAAACCCTGAGCCTGGCTCTGAACTAAAGGGAGGGAATAGGAGCGGACAAGGGCTGTGACCCATGCATTACCAAGACCACAGGGCACATACATAGTTGAAATCTAATTGTTTCCAAGAGACATCTACACTGTACATTACAGATGTGTTGTTCTGCTACAGGGTTTTCTGTATCATATAAATACGGATTATTTGTCATGCAAGTGATCAACCATGACATACCACAACCTTGAGGAAATGTCACTGACTGTGTGTGAGGCTGGGAGGGGGGGTGGGTGGGGGGGGGGGGGGTGTTGTGGGTGGTCACAGGGAACCTTCAGAATCCACATCACCCTCTAAAAAGATTGAGCACCACTGAGCTGAACTGTTGCCAAAACAGAGCACCCTTTGAATAAGGAAAGAGCTAGGGCAGGAAGGGGGGAACATTGCACCAGCCTGAAAAGGTATACAGTACGCGGTCAAGGGTAGCCCAAACAAAGAGCCCTCGTCAGGTAAATCAACTGTGACTTTTATTTCTTTAGGTGACAAAGCTGTGTGGCCTTCTCAGACCGGGCAGCAGTAAGATGTCCTGACAGAGGCTCTGAGAAGGGCACTCAGGGGGCGGGGGAACAGCATTCTGTCAGCTCCCTTGTGTGTGTTTGTGTGTGTGAGTGGGTGGGTGGGTGTGTGCGAGAGAGAAAAAGAGGGTGAGAGGAATAGTAGGAATCGATTATGTATAAAGACGATACTACGCTACAAATTACATTACAAAATGGGTTCATCTTTCAAAATTTCGATCAAAACTAATTGACAAAGACAAAATGCGGGTTTGTAATCCAGACGACCAAAACTGGGTTCTAGCCTGCACTGCCAATATTCACCTATCACACTCCTTCTTAAAAGAGACACAAATTAACAGGGCTTAATTTTCTGCATCTTCATTTCCTGCAGTCATTAGCATCTACAAAATGTTCTATCATCGTTAAATGTTTCCCAAACAACCACGCAAAGAGAGCGTTTGCCATAGTGTTTTGGGAAACACTTAAAGATACGTCCCACTAGGAAGGCTCTGGGAAACAAGGCCCACTAGTACTAACGTCTGCTCTCTAGACCAGGTGACTAATTCAGCACTTTTCCTCACAATGGGGTGTAATGTGGACGTCATCAAACACTACATGTGCATCAAGCCCTTATGCACCAGAAAGCGCCGACACAAACCTCATTCATACTTCTGTAGACTCATGCTGCCTCTGCAGTTTAGTTTGTAGTGTGGGTAAACAAGTGGAATAATCAGTCTGACTAGGATTGGACATATACTGTAGAGCCAAGGTATCCTAAAGATGATATACTGTATCCTCATATTCTACATATATTTCTCTCATTTCACTTTTCCAATGTGATTTCAGTACAGCAGCCCTGTGCCCTCCAGTGGAAGTAATTTGCTGTAAATCATGTTTAAACATACTCTTCCTGCCCCCAGGTGGACCATGGTTAGCTTAAGAAATTGGCAATTTGTAGGAAGAAAATGTACTTACAGTATAATGATGGCTGAATTAGGTCACTTCTGGACACACTAGTAATGCAGTCATTGGAATCCTTATCTATTTTAGTGTGTTCAGTAGTATGAATTTACTTATTTTTTGGATGCAATGAGAGCTTTTATGGTCTCTTGCTCTCCAGACCTCCATGTCGGGATATGACAAGATCACGGCTGGCAGGGGTGTCAGGAATCGATTTGCAACCATCAGAGCGTCAGGGGACAAAACCTTTGTAACCCTGTCAGCTAGTATTCAACATTCGTATTTCAACACTCAAAGAAAAGTAGTTCACTATCTATTCTGATGGGAATTGTTTCCCGTCTATGGAGGTAAATATACGTTAGAGAACTACAGAGGGCAAGTTTATTTATTTTTGTGGTAGAAAAACTCAATTGTGCAATGCGGCTTCTCTGAACGTCCGCAGGTGTGTAGATGGATAACACTGTCAATCATAGAACTCTAAATCTCTCTCAAAGTATGTTTACTTATTCCTGTTCCAAATCCAGATGGAAAAAATCCATCTCCCTATACTGAACCTGTAGATTACTAAAGTCAATAGGAGTGGTATTGGCCACATCTCATCACCAGATGCTGATTTCTTGGAGCATAGCTATAACATTAAAGCAGGCACAATCATTGCAGTCTCATTCTAGGCTGTTGTCACTGAGGTATTGCTATCCACAAGTAGAACACCCAAAGAGCTTAAAGTGATATAAATGTCTCCGAATGACAGCATAAATCTGTATGATGACAAATAACCCCTTTGAAGCCAATGCCGCGTCAAATAGGATACAAGTTTTGTATTTTAAAAAGCTATAGACCCCAGTAATAACACAATGTCAAAGTGACAGTCTTAACAGTGTAGGTACCGCAGGGAAGGCTCCGTTGCGTTTATCTGAATAAGAATGTCATGCCAACTTAAATTTACATTTTGTTGTAAGTAGGCCCCCTGACAAGGAGGAAAAAAAGCAAACAATAAAGTTCCACAAATTAATATTTTTCCTGTCCAATGTGTGGCACAATTCATCACAATTCAACGCCTGGGACCAGAGTAATATATAAACTTAGCACGCTGTCTTGTTGCAAAAATGGAAATGGACTTCTAAGAAATGAGAAATTTCCCTGTGGAAGAATAGAAAATTCAGAGGGCTGTCTCTGGCTGACCTGTCATCAATCACAGCTCGAGTCTTGGGGGCTGGGTAGAGGCAGGGAGACTGGGCGTCCATTGACAGGTGATACCCGCTGCTAATGGCACACAGCAAACACAGTCAAGTGCTGGGAAAAGGCAATAGAACTGTTAATTGCTCTTGCTCGATTCTGGAATGCAGAAAGCAGCTGCCTGGAGGCAGGGCTGCTACAGACTCTCAGTCTCATTCCCTTAGCCTCAGCAAACACGGATTGCTCACAGATTACTCACTCAAACCAATTTGGTTTAGGCCTCCAATAGTAATTGAGGAAGAGGGCTGTGACATTTGACAGTGTAAGATACTAGAGGTTGAATGGGAATGACTCACTGCATGAGCAATACAATTTCCCCTGCCAATTCTAGTTTGACGGCCATTTAAATGACAGAATTGCTTAATTAGAAAGTCATGTTTTATATAAATGAGGAAATTAACACTTTTAATTACCACATTTTATCTACATTTTTTTGTGAAAATGCCATATCCCCCCTCCCATGTAAACTCGATGTGAAACTATGTGCTGTGCATAACATAGATCTTATGGACGCTGAAAATCAGTTGCTGAGCCCTTCTTCATGCAATATAACGCTTTCCTTTCAGTTTCCTGAACTGTGTACGGTGTTCTAACTCAAAGATAAACCACAGAGGCATGTAAGGTTATTAAAAATGAATTAAACAAAACAAACCCTTATGTTTATTGTCATCAAGTACCTGGTTCTCTCTCAACGTTGATCAATTTAGGTCCTCAAATAAGTGTTGTTGAAAATGTCGGCTTGCCACAGCTTCCAAAGTGAACGAGGTTGCATTTATGTGTGAATTTGTAATGCTCTTCTCTTTTGGAGTATGACAGAGGTAGAAAGATGCTCATTGAGTTACTATGGGTCTGTCTTTGTTAGCCGGTAGTAGTAGACAGGCTAAGTGTGTGTCGGGATTGTGGGTCTGGGCTGGGAGGCTTTCCCCATTGTGTGGAAACCTCTCCACCATCTGCTGCCCTGTTCCAAGCCCCCTGTTGATCCACCCTGATGAGGGCCAGATGTTCTCCCTGGCTGCTGTGGTCTGTTGTTGCCTAATCCTATCTCACTTTGGCTCACACAACACACTTGGCAAAACAGTGTGTGAATTACAGTAGTGTGTGTATTTGAGAGTGGCTGTGCTTACGGTTGTGCAGGTGCATGCAGCTGTGTGAGTGAGAGAGGAAGTAAGAAGGTGAAAGAGGGAGAGAGAGCCTGACTCATTTATTTGTTGCCTGAGTCTAGGGATATGCTTGTTCAATATATCCATCTGATATCTATTCTGTATATTCTGGCATTTCTGAGTATTCTGCATACTCATATTTGATTTTCAACTCTCTTGGTAGAATCTGTTTCTTCTCTGACAGTTAATTTAAGTTACGGGCATATTGGGATCTTACATACACACAGCCGAATATGAAGCTAGTGAATTTGAGATCTTCAGTGGATTTGATCATTGTTGCTAATCCTATCTTCTTGGCTGACAAGGACATCTGCCCCAGAAATGTTCTCCTAACCTCATGTGAGCAGAAAGTGTCATTACAGTGTCAGTGCTAGAACTCTTTAGTCATATACATACAGTAGGTAGTGCCAACTCTCTAGTGGTTGGTGCATACCAAGAGTTTGAGTCTTTCTGCATGTTTGTATATTTAATTGGGGATCTGAGAGAATTGTATTAATAACGTCTGCAATAGATGTCTCAATGTTTTGTACAGAATTGCCTCTGTAAAGACAAAGTATGTGTTCATCAAGGTCAGCTCAGCATCGAGCTGGCCTCACCATGACATCATCAAGGCCCAAATGTACCTGACTGTGAGAGTCCTTACGTCTTCACTAAGTGAACAGGGGGAGAAAAATAGATCAAGTACAAAGATTGCATTCTTTTCACACATATTCACCATCGGCAAGCCCACTCATGCTGCTAACAGTTCAGGAAAGAGACTGTGATTAACATTTGAGGTGGGAACTCTTCCCTTTGATTCCCTGCAAAGCAGTTTCTCGGCAAGGAGGAATAGGTCAACAACAGCTGCAGGGGATCTTAATTATAAAAAAACGTGCTCTTTTAACAAGGTAAAAACACTTTAAGCCTAGCTTGAGGTGAACACTGATATAATTGTTTTAATACTAGTAAGGCCTGGAAGATATGGTTCATGAGACAAGGTGAATCTATGCAGACATAAGAAACTTGGAAGATTCCACGAGAAAGAAAATGATTTCTGTAACCAGTTCGGATTCCCCTTGAGGCGTCAGGATATGTTCAACCACATTGGATGTTGTGTGATATTGATAATGTGCACTGAAAGAGACATGGATAATGATGGACAGGAGCCTGACAACTAACAATGATTTGCCTTAAGAGACGTTCATAAAATTCCTTTTGTTATGTCACAAAAACAAACGTTGAATACATATATTAGAGTCGGTCTTATTATGTGTCTATCTAGCTGATATACTAATGTGTGACTGAGTGAGTGAGCTCATTTGAAGAGAGTGTCTTTAGGCCTACCACAAGACTGGATATTAAATAATGTCCTGATCCCTGGAGGGTGATGGTAACATCTTTTCTACATAATTATGACTATCTCAAGTGGGAAAATTATTCTCCAGCATGTACCAAATATATCCAATTTTGATGTCTAACATAATCTTGTTTATGATATCCCATTGTCGAATACAATAGAGAAATGCACAGATTCAGCATGTATTTACGAAAACAAATGTGACAGTAATGCTTTCCTTCAAAACACTTAAGAACAGGATTAAGCATAATTTGAAGCTTCTTTGAAAAATTTCTACAGCGATGTATGTATGGTTATTCATCTTGTCCCATGACTCATTAAGTCACATGCATGCTGAAATGCTAAATTGTCACAGGATTAAGTGCAATTCCTGTTCTTTTCTCTCAATCTTCAACCCTAAAACCTACAACTGACACATTACAAGCTATAATGAGGCAAGAAATGTTTGATGTATCTACCTTGTTAATTCAGAAAATTGTAAGGTTCCAGTTTCATAATGACAATGTAGACCCTCCAATTGTAAAGTGTGTAAATATAAGATTATAGGTGAGGTGTGAAGGCTTTTGCCGTGTGCTGTGAGCAGGGCCTAGCCTTTTGGGGGCCTTAAGCAACATTTTGTTGGGGGGCCCCACCACCTCACAGGCAAAACATTTTAATAATAATTCGACCAAGATTACTACAAGTTTAGATAAATGGTTAAACAATTTTTTAATTTTTAATATAGTACTTTTTTTTTACCCCTTTTTCTCCCCAATTTCGTGATATGCAATCGGTAGTTACAGTCTTGTCTCATCGCTGAAACTCCCGTACGGACTCAGAGAGGCGAAGGTCGAGAGCCATACGTTCTCCGAAACACAACCCTGCCAAGCTACACTGCTTCTTGACACACTGCTCGCTTAACCCGGAAGCCAGCTGCACCAATGTGTCGGAGGAAACACCGAACACCTGGCGACCGAAGTCAGCGCTAGAGCATGATGGGACAAGTATATCCCGGCCGGCCAAAGCATCCCCTAACCTGGACACGCTGGGCCAGTTGTGCGCCACCTCACGGGTCTCCCAGTCGCGGCCCAGCTGGAACATAGCCTTGGATCAAACACGGGTCTGTAGTGACGCTGCGATGCAGTGCCTTAGACCACTGCACCACTCGGGAGGCCCGGCTAGACTACTATACCAATCAAAAAAATTGTTAGCTGACATGGGATAACTGAGTAACTGTCAGTATCTGACCAAACAAAAAAAAAACTGCTGATTCGCAAAACATATTTTGAAAATGAACCTGGTGTATTCTACTGTTCTAACTCTCAACAGATTGAGTTCCAAAAAGTATAAATATATATATACCCGGGGCCCTAGGAGACCGCTTATGTCGCTTATGCTTGGGGCCGGCCCTGGCTGTTAGTACATGCCCAATGAAATCTGTTGACGTCATCGGCACCCCATGATCGAAAGATGAATCTGCATAAAGATCTACAAATCAATTTTATAGGGCTTCGCAAAGAATAAGCAAAATCTATATAAAACCATGTAATACTTTGTATGGCGATACAGTACATGGAGCAGATTCATGTATTTAAAAAGCATGCATTTAGAATAAAATCGAATAAATCAAATGTTATTTGTCACATGCTTCGTAAACAACTGTTGTAGACTAACGGTGAAATGCTTACCTTACTTGAATGAGCACAGACTCGAGAGGACATCTGTCTTAGCAACAGAGCAGGACGCAGTTTGAGCATCCTCTGTTCCTGTGGGGTCTTAATTTATACGTTTAGTCTTGTTTGCCCCCAACATGCATTCATACCATCTAGTCACCCAGAGAGAGCTTCAATAGAAATGGCTCAAAACAAGTTGCCATTTGCCTGGATGGTCTTTGACTTTGCACCTTGAATCCCTGATTTGGAATCTATTGACCACATGAGCCATTCCCATCACAGTGCCAGACAAGGTGTCCAAAGGGAATTTGCCAACCTCCCAGTGCAGTGAAAGGTCACCCAGCAGAGGTATGGCTTTTTAATGCAATGCCCTTTGTGGCAGAAACTCAACTGTATTCCCCTCACATGCTTCAGGAGAAAATGCTTTCAAAGCCTGAATAGGGAGAATTCCAATGACACCAATCCCCAGTGCCGTAACGCAGATAAAGAAGCCCAATGGCCCTTTATTGAGATTGTCACGGCACTGTTGATATTAAATAAACAAAACAATAGGCTTTCACCTCACCACGGGCATGAGGTCTCTTTCTGAAGAGCCATCAGACAGTTTTCAAAGCTGACACCCCAGCTCTAAGGTGATGTTCCCGTCAGATATCCTCAAAGAGGAGAGGAATGAGCCTGTCAAGCAGATGGCACCAAGTTCATAATTACTGGTCTGGAATAGGAAAATGTGCAGTCTAGGTGTGTATGACAGAGTAATCTGTCTGTTTATGTGTGTGCGTTGTGTAAATATTTTTCCCTATTTCTTCAAAGAAGCACGTAATGAGATTCAATTTTAATTGCAAACACTGGTCTTTCTTACCCAGGATTGCATTCTGGCATAAATAACTAAATCCAAGGTCGAACATTGTTTTCAGATGTTCCATCCAGTACATGTTGAAACAAACAAACAAATGGATGATATTAAGACAAATCTCGTTACTGTAGATTATATTGTTTTGTGTGTTACATCCAGACAGCTCTCTTTCAATAATTGATTTCAAATTAAGAGGTTATAGCTAACAACCAGTAACAATAGATACATATGTGTGATGGAATTTTTTTGGTTTTCTTAATCTGAAATTGCAAGAACTTCAATGAAAAAATGTGTCTTGACAGTAAAGTTTCATACGGGTTGAATAAAATCCTCAATCATTTGTTGACTTCTGACATTGCTGTAGTTGTATACGACCAGTTTGTATGTTCAAATATTCCTTTATTGTCTGATGCAACCTGTTGCAAGACTACACAATGAGAGAGCTGGTAGATAGGGGAGAAAAAAAAACGTAATTTATCCCTCTAGCAATTAAAGCATAATCTTTGTAATTAGCGTTATTATCATAGCTAAAAAGGAAAGGATTTCTGAAATGCAGTGTTCACGACACTGCACATTAAGATGGTATTATGTCCAATTTCTTATTAAAATCAGAAAGAGCAATTATGGCAGCTGGCGATGAGTCATTAAGTCTCATATGAAAGAGTCCCCAACATCAAATGTAAAATTCTCCCTTTCTTCGCCAAACTACACAAGCTCGGCACAGCACTGTCACGCTCCACAACTGTTCAACAAAGCAAGCATCAGTCACATTAAAACAAGTAAACAAGTCGAAGAATAAAATGAGATGCTTTTTACTGAGACAATGGGTTTCCCGCAAGAGAAAAATGTGTTGGATGAACACAATATGACACGACTCCTATAGAAAACCTCAGAAGAAAAATGTCAGGCCTCCACCATACTGAAGCGATAAATATGCCGTATTGAAGGCTATGAAAGCTATGTGTACGTTTCTTTGAATCTTTGAAATGGAATGCCACAATTGTATGAATCCCCATAGTTTCCAAGCAGTTGAAGTTAAAAAAAAATAGATATATCTTAACGGGAAACTATATTAATTTGCGAGGAAAGGTTGTTTTAACAACATTGTTTGGGAATTATATTCTGTGTGATGAAACATCCCTATTGAGAGGCGTCTGAAATACCTCTGTAATATTTGTATGCTTTCTGCAACAGGAATTGATACAATACCACCCTGCTCAATTGAACACCAGCTTCCTCTCCCCATTCAACTAATTATTTTTTCTCTCCTTGTTTATGTGAGCCTCAGCTCCATGCAGAGCAAAAATCTATTTGCCATCTCAGATTGTCATATTCCCTCTCACCTACCAGACTTGCCGCAATTATTGTCTAGCAGCCACTTCTAAAGGAGAAATGGTCCCCTGAGTGCCAATGGCTTTTTTTTGCAACCAGCCGCTCCAAAGCCTTCCCCATACCTACAAGAGATTAGAACTGGCTCCTGGTGGGCCGGCTTAGAAAGAAGAGGTGCAGAGGGACACATGGGTTGGTGGTTGCCTCTCTGTCCCACAGCCTGTAACAATCAAAAGACAACTGCTGCCCATACGTAGAGAGAAGTTAAGAACAAGGGTTATTGCTGCTTCTTGTGCTAGTCCTGAGCACTGCACCCGTGTGCTGCTGCATGGCTTCACTATCTTTATTACACATCATTTTAATGTCGACTAGAGAGGGAGCTGACATTTTTATTGAATTATTTACCAGAGAAAATAATGACAGCAGGGTCTCACTGCTAAACAAATAAATAAATCACAGCTTTAATCGAATTCAGGGATGATGTATTGGACAGGGACATTATTAGGTTAGATGCTAGATGTTAACCCTTGCATTGCCAACATAATCACAGCACATTATTCTGCAGACTAGAGCTTAATTTGAGTTTAGTTGGCCTTTACGGTTTACCAACGAAACAAGTTTTTTCCTGATTCTCTCTGTGGATCCATGCTGATATGGAGAACTGGGATGTTGAGTATAATTACATATAGTGATAGTGTTTCAAAGACAGCCAGAACAGAGCTAGTGTTGCTAGCTAGTGAATGCTAGGCCTAGCGATCAATTAAATCTAAGTATTTCTGTCAGTTATTCTGAAGCAACTTTTCAGATTTCAAAAGGTAAAACCGTAAAACCTTTTATTTATTTCATTTTTATATCCTACGGCAATCGTACATGATTCATCGGAGTCTTTTGATCATGATCAGCCCTAACCACAAAAGAATAAAAGGGCAAAACTTGCAGCTAATAAACAGTGTGCTTAAAAACCTACCTGAACTCCCCGGCTGACATCTAAGAGTGTGGGCTTATCATATCCCTATACACTTTCTTCCTCTCTCCCATCTGCACCAGAAACTCTCCACAGACATCCCGAGCCTTTCATTCCTTCAGTCTCCTTATTTAAATTTTAAGACCGTGCCTGTAAATTGTATTACCCACCATTATTAAAGCCACATGAAAAAAAGAAGAAGAAAAAGTGGGACATGAATTCATTGTCTGAGAGGGCGCGCAATGTGATTAAAAGACAGAGACAAAAATAAAATCCACAGCCTCATTGTGCCTGGGCTCCACTATAATTGGCAATCAAAATCCAGCCCTTTGTCACTCTCCCGTTCTGTGCCCCCATCCAGATATGTTGAGCTCATGGTCTGGTTTGCTTACCCTCCACGTGACACTGCTTCCCCTCCTTTCTGTGTCCCCTGGGGAATTCAAAACCATAGACAGGATGGCCCTCAGACCCTCAGCTCTGAGGTCACACAGATAATACATGTGCTAATCCTCTGTTGAGAAAAGGATGAGTTTATAGAGTGGGGATGAGAAGAAAATGACGATAACCTTCAGTAAGTACAATGGCCCTCAGATGCATTTCGCTGCAAACTGCTGTCTCACTGTACCAGCCGGTGCCGCTGGCTGAGAATAGGCCACGATTCACAAATGAATAATATTATTTCAGCACAGACCATGTCAGCATACTGGTACGGGCGAGGTTGGAATGTGGGACAAGACCACAGACAGAAAAAAGGAACGATTACTAAGTGAAGCTCAAAATTACCCAGGTTTTAACAGTGCTAACTTTTTTTCATTCTCACAATGAGGAATCATCAGCAAAAAGGCGGAGAGAGATGGGGGGTCTATGTAATAGTGGGAGGATCACCATTGATAAAACCATCCAAACTCAAGGGCTTTGAACTGACAGGCAGCCCGAGAGGAGCTTCTGTAAAGAAGCTGGTGAGCGATAAAGGGACAGTATTCCCCAAACTTGAATAATCCCTCGACAGCAGAACCCCAGCCTCCCCTTGGGGGATGTTCTTAGCCTGATCTAAAATGATTAACTTGCTCACAACTGGTGGGCTGAGGGAGCGATCAGCCGTCTGCAGGATTGGGTTCTTTGCCAATAAAACGATACGCCCTGGACAGTACTACAAGGGGAACTGCTTGCTAAAAGGAGAAGAATATGGAAGATATATTCCTGGTTATAGAACGATAAAAACGACCTCCATCACCCTCAGCACATGACATAATCATCCACTGTGGTGTGGGTTCTGAAGATATCAGATACAAACATTCTTACTCAGTGGCGGTTCTAGTTTGTATAGGCGAACCCCCCAAAAAAGCACCATTCTGCATTAACTGTCTTTTTTATTCCGACATTTGGAACATCACAAATATATAATCATAACATTTAAAACGATATAAATATAAAAATATATATAAAAATAAGACTCATCAATATCAAAAAGAAGTAACAAAGACAAATAAAAACAAATTTATGTTGATTTGGCACTCGAGCATCAATACATTATCCATCCCCCAACACTGTCAACCAAGAGTCAAGACTAAACCAATTCACCTTGGTGGTGTGCAGACTGTTTTTATATCATTCTTAACAATTTCGCACAAACCAGAAAAAAATTCAACAATTTATCTGTGAAACTATATATTCACAGTATTATGAATGAACGGTGGTTTATTTGGTAGCATTTCGTAGTGTGACTGATTTGATTAATTGCATTAGTACTGTACAAAGTTAGAGGTGCGCTATTTGATAGATTCCAGTGGGGAGACCTGAGGTCAACCTACACCCGCCCCCCTCCCCTGCTCGTACTTCTGAGTAGGAGACCTTCCCAGGCAGTAGCCTGCCTAGCTCACAAACTAGAATCAGGACGCCCACTCCGACAAGGTTAACTGACCCACAGTCCCACACGGTGACATGATATCAATGACGTGACGTACAAATGAGCGACAGAAAACTGATGGGGCAAAAGATGCTGCCCTGGGCGGCTGCCCATGTCGCCTATACCTAAATCTGCCCTGTTCCTACTTATTGCCTAAGTGGTTATAATTTTACTCAATGACTACATTTATGGAGCACATGTACTCAGAGGACTACTCACTAGCTAAAAAAACATACCAAAACATCTGTTCTCATTATATATTCTCATCATGGTTTAGATATGAAACCGAGGTTAAGGTTTCTTATATCTTGGGTATCAGTCTCCCGGTTTCTCTACCACACACTCTAAAGGAATACTCTACCTGTAGTTTCAGAGCCCTGTGGCCAAAGATCAGAATCAGGTTCAGCCAGGCAGAAAATGGATGCCAGGGTCATACAGGCAGCAGCGAATAAGGAGCAGATGATCATTTTCAAGGGAGCTCCTAAAAATGTACTGCGCTGCCACGTTAACTCACTTAACTGCTGTGTGTTTACATTTTAGATGGACCCCAAACTGCACTTCAAATGACATTTGAGAGTTAGAATGGCCAATTAAATCCAGGACCATACGTGACATATCTTCAATTACTACAGGTCTACTGTGGAGGGCTCAAATATAGCACAACTCCCATTGCTCTTCGATCGTCTAAATTACTTTTGAGGTGTGTGTGTGTGTGTGTGTGCGTGCGTACGTGCACATGTGTTTTGCCTGTGGACCCGTCTGGGCTCACCTCTGCGTTGTAAGCCCCTCCATTGTGCATATGCATTTGTCAAAAAAGCTCCATCATTTTCTCATGGGGTCTCCTGGTGAGCCACATCTCCCAGTGACTCACGATGAACACATTCATTCTTTTATGAAAGTAGAACCAAGCTGAGAGAGAAATCAAAAAGAGAGCCAGCAAACAAAACACCAGCTCACCCTCTCTGCAGAGAGAGAGAGAGAGAGTGGAAAGCGGACACTCACAGGAAAAACAAACACTGTTAGTTAATTTTCAGATCTGGTACTCTTCCAAGTTCATTAAACAAAAGACTCTGATTTATTAAAAGCTTTTGTACAGTTTGAGCAGTTCTTGTGATACGGTACAATGAATAAGTGATAAGTTCTTTGGTAATTTGCAGAACGATACAACTGTATTATTTACACTGCAAACCCAGAAGACCAGCACCATGGGTAACATGAGTAAATGTGACAGGGTTCTGTAGGCAGAATCCACTTAGATTAGAACTAGCACAATCAACCCACATGTGCATGAACAGCTACAACCTTGGAACTGACGTTGTGATAACATGTGTGACAACTGACATATTACAGAGCATACTATTGTGACGGGGCAGGCAGCAGGGCTCACGCTGACCGGCACCACAGAAATGACCAAGCTGGGATCAATTTCCCCAACAGCATGATTGCTGGTCGATTTGGCATTCATCAGTACCGGCAGTACCTTTCACCTAATGTATTTGGTATTCTATTTCATCCGACTTCTTCAGAGCCATGCTAAAATTGTGACTCCTCTTTCAGTAGGCAGGAGGAAGTCAGAAAAAAATATGAGAAGGAAGATTGACTAGTAGAGAGCCGAGTAGGGGGGTTGGAGAGAGCAGGAAATAGACGAGGGCACAGTGATCCCTAAGAGGGTAGAGCTCTCTGACCTAGCTCAATACCTCTCAAATGTGCTCCTTTCAGACTGGGCCAGGCTGACCTAAAATTACCAGAGTATTGGAATCCTTCTTTGAAGTGGTACTATGACATGCATTATCACATACACACAGTATAACCTTATGTGGACATTTGTGATGATGTAAAAAAAAAAAATACAAATACAAAAATGTACTCGTTTTTATTGATTTACAAAATGCCTATACAAAACACGGACATATTACGAGAACACCAACTATTTTCCTCACCTCCCAGAACCTGTACTTTTGGATACATGCACATGGTATATTTCTTCTTTGTTCATTTCCATCTTCACCATACCTCCTCCAAACACTTGGTGGCGCTATAATGTTATCGCCTCAGATCAGTGAAATTAAACCAGAACAAAAGAGATTGTGAGACACCGCATTAATGAACAGTGTGGGTTTCTGTGAAAGGTGTGTGTGAGAATGTGAGCTTGTATTCATGACATGCTGTACCATATCTCTAATGCAGTTCAGACTTACTTTCACCTTTGAGCTTTTGTCTTTATGCCTGCCATATTGCACTCACTTTGCACTTTCTCTCAGAACAATTGTCTGCCCATTCCCCCCCCCCCCACTTTCTTTCCACCAATTTCGTCCCCTACCACCATGTCTGTCACTGAGATCTCTGTTAAAAGCAATGTTTGTCATGGAGATTGACCTGTCAAACCTGAAACATGGCTGCAGTTACATCAAGATACGGGCAGGAATGCCCTTTGTGGTTTATGAATCATACACTTTATCAAGAGAAAACAGGTTGTTCCCTCAAACACTCGTTTGAACCCTACGCTTGAGCAGGCAAACTGTTATCTCCTCTCCCCGACATGCACCTCCTTCTCCTCCTACTCCTCATCTCTCTCAAGCCGACACAAGTTATATCAAAGGAAGCTAATGAGATCATTTGCGTTGAAATTACACAACACACTGTTTGTCAGATAAGTCAAATATAACAAGCAATGAGCTTGCCATTAGTCAAAGCAGATGAAAAAAAGATCACCCTTTCAATGAAAGAAATTACAGAAACTAAAAAGAGCTACATTCTAAATGAAACTCACCAGATAAAATAATGAGAATTATAAAAGACAAAATGGGGTAGATGTATGTTAATATTGGGCAGTGGACCTACTGTGGACACTAAATAAAGACAGTGGAATGTCTAACAATGTGGAAAGCATTTATAAGGTTTCTTTAGAACAGTCTGTTTTCTAAAGCAACAACGTTATTAGCCTGTGAGGCTGTGTTTAAATGTCTCACCATTTCACAGGCATGCTGTTCACATTTCCTTTTCGGATTCACAGAGCACAGTGGGGTACAGGTGATAGGGAACAGAACCAAGAGCCGAAATTCACTTAAGCTGTGAGGTCTTTCCAGGTTATCATTTTCATATATTATTAGGTGATTATGGTGTACAATCGCAATATGCTGTGAAAGACCATGTGTGTTGTATGTCAAGATACGCTGGCAATTGATATTGACATTTATTCAGTACAACGAGTTTCATTCGTCTTCAGGCCAGATTCAACTTCTTTCTTGAAAGGCCCTTAGCATCTGCTGAATTATGGTATGATCTAGCCTTGAAAAATTAAATAGAACTCTGATGTAGCTCCACTTTGACTCACAGTACCTCCGTCAAACAGCATTGCTACTGTCAACATCCTATCTAATCCTCAAGAAATTGTCGTGCATCTTTCATGACTCACATTTCTTTGGTAAAATCAAATGGCTTTAATTGAATACGGCTACAAGTGGCTATGCTGTTTATAATGTCATACAAGGACGTCATGTAGTGCATATTGAAATCCACCCTGAAACATACCATACTAAAAAATGCAAAAAGAATTTCACATAATGTTGTTCCTTGATAGCATCTGCCTCTCCCTTTTATATTTGTTCAACTTCTTAAACATGAACTTATAGGTATCTCACTTCAAATGTTCGGTAACCTTTTCACATAGGAGGTCAGGACAAAACCAAGGACAGATGTGTAGTGTAGTGACTCACTAATGCAACACATTATATTTACCTGTAGACACAGGTTAAGATATGAAAATGTGCTCTGGTTTATTTGAACATCTAATCACATGGCTACCCAGACTATTTGCATTGCCCCCCACCTACATATACATATTACCTCAATTACCTTGACTAACCCCCGCACATTGACTCTGTACCAGTACCCCCCCCCCCCCCCTGTATATAGTCTCGCTATTGTTATTTTACTGCTGATCTTTAATTACTTGTTACTTTTATTCCTTATTCTTATTTGCATTTTTTATCTAGATTTTTATTTTAAACTGCATTGTTGGTTAGGGGTTCGTAAGTAAGTATTTCACTGTAAGGTCTACCTACACCTGTTGTATTCGGTGCATGTGACTAATAAAATTTGATTTGATTTCACTTATTTTTTTCCTAAATGATGGATGAGCTAATTGGGCAGTTTAACAGGTGTCCTTAATTGCCAAATGCATAAGGAATTCTGTAGAGGCTAGGTATAATCTCATGAACAAAGTTATTGTGGTCTTTAGAACTTTCACTGTTAGAGGTACATTTTATGTCTCAGTGTGTTGGCACATGTGTGCGTGCGTGTGTGCCAGTGTGAGCAAGCTCTGTTGGAATGCATGTTTTCATGAGGAGAAGGTAGGCACTGCAACACCTCACTCGAGGAGGCCCTCACATTTTATTTTATTTCCTTTTGTGGTAACCAGGTAAAAAGTCAGAACTCAGCACTGACTGTGAAAGTTGCTCAAAGTCTTTTTGAAACCAGGGTGAACCCAGCGCTGACACTGATACATAAATGTGGGCATGAAAGACTCTGTGGCAAGAGGTTCAGGAATACAAGACTCTCATCTCAGTGTCATAAGCACCCTGCTCCTTTGAAGAAGAAAGAGAATGAAAGGTCTGAAAGGGAGATGCTCGTCTTGCCTCAATGCTGCTCATACTAATTTCCTGCTTTTCGGAAAACAGCAGACAAATATTATCATTATTAGGCAAATGTCATAACAAGTAATAAAGGTTTGTTTGAAAAACTACTCCCAAGTGTTGATGATTATCGTCACAGCGGAAACAAGTTTAAATGTTCAATGAATGTTTGGATATTAAAACAGTGAGATTATCAGACAATACAGGCATAATGCACAAGAGGCCAAGGTATATCATGAATACCCTGACCTAGTGAGATATACATGGCAGAGGCTTAATCAAGCTAGTCGTCTTGATTACTTTCTTATGACATTCTCTCTGGCATCAAAAGTTTAAAAAGTGTTGATAGGGGACAGAATGCGGTCAGACCATCAGATAATTATATATTACTCTCGCAGAATTTCCACGTGGGCGAGGATATTGGAAATTTAATCAAAGCCTACTTAATGATAACTTATAATTTATTTTATCTTATAATTTATAACTGACTTTTTCTGACATAACATAGGTACAGCAGATCCCCTTATAGTATGGGACACTTTTAAATGTGCCCTAGGAGGCCACGCAAGTTCAGTTCTCATCTATAAAACAAAAGCAATTTAGGTCAAAAGAGTCCATATTAACAAAGGAAATTGAAGGACTAACAGTACAGATAGATAGCAATAAAAACAATCTACTATAGAGGCTCAGAGTTAGTTAGAGGAAAAACAAAAAGAAATGGAGGAACTTATTCAAGAAAGATCTAGTGTAATAGATTATAAAAATAAAGCGAACTGGAAGGAATATGGGGAAAATGCACCAAATAATTTTTCAATCTTCAACATAGAAATGCTACCAATTTTTTTGAACTAAAACTTGTTACAAATGATGGAGTTAATCATGATTCACCGAACGATATTTTGAAAGAGGAAGTAAAGTACTTTAAGCATATGTTTTCGTTTCAGTCTCCACCATCTCCACTAACCGAAGCTAATTGTATGGATTTTTCCCCTGTAAATAATGTAAAATTAACAGCTGTACAGAAAGACTCATGTGAAGGCCAAATTACAAAAGAGGAACTTCTTTATGCATTTAAAGCCTTTAAGTCCTTGAAAACTCCAGGGCTGGGTAACATACCAGTGGAGGTATACCAAACTTTTTTTATATACTCAGAGGACCATTATTGAATGTTTTAACCACTTCCACATAAATTGTAGATTATCGGACACTCAACAAGAATGTCTAATTTCATTATTACTGAAACAGGATCCAAGTGGTATATATAAAGATCCAGTCCATTTAAAAAATTGGAGGCCTCTTACACTTCAGTGTTGTGATGCAAAAATTCTAGCTAAATGCTTAGCGCATAGAACTAAAAAGGTTTTGTCAGATATTATTCATCCTAATCAAACAGGTTTTTTACATGGACAATACATTTGAGATAATATAAGGCAAGTACTGGAAACAACAACACTATGAAATATTGGGGAAACCAGGCCTGGTTTTCATAGCTGACTTTGAAAAATCTTTTGATAAAGTACGACTTGAGTTTATATATAAATGCCTGGATTATTTCAATTTTGGAGAATCTCTTATAAAATGGGTTAAAGTTACATATAGTAAACCTAGGTGTAAAATAGTAAATAATGGCTACATCTCAGAAAGTTTTAAACTGTCAAAAGGAGTAAAACAAGGTTGTCCGCTTTCGACACATCTATTTATTATTTGCCATTGAAATGTTAACTGTTAAAATTAAATTAGATCCAACAAAAATATGAAGGGATTAGAAATCCATGGCTTAAAAACAAAGGTGTCATTGTAAGCTGATGATTCATGTTTTCTTTTAAATCCACAATTAGAAACCCTCCACAGCCTCATTTAGGCTCTAGATACTTTTTCTAGCCTCTCTAGATTAAAACCAAACTATGTGTACTAATCAAATAAAATAAAATGTTATTTATCACATACACATGGTTAGCAGATGTTAATGTGAGTGTAGCTGGGTCTCTGGGTTCGCGCCCAGGCTGGGCTGGCTTCGCGCCCAGGCTCTGTCGCAGCTGGCCGCAACCGGGAGGTCCGTGGGGCGACAATTGGCATAGCGTCGTCTGGGTTAGGGAGGGTTTAGCCGGTAGGGATATCCTTGTCTCAGTATGTAAAATGTAATAAAAATGTATGCACTCTACTGTAAGTCGCTCTGGATAAGAGCATCTGCTAAATGACTAAAACGTAAAAATGTATTTTTCCCATGATGTCAAGCAAAGAGGCACCGAGTTTGAAGGTAGGCCTTGAAATAAATCCACAGTTACACCTCCAATTGACTCAAATTATGTCAATTAGCCTATCAGAAGCTTCCAAAGACATTACATAATTTTCTGGAATTTTCCAAGCTGTTTAAAGGCACAGTCAACTTAGTGTATGTAAACTTCTGACCCACTGGAATTGTGATACAGTGAATTATAAGTGAAATAATCTATCTGTAAACAATTGTTGGAAAAATTACTTGTGTCATGCACAAAGTAGATGTCCTAACCGACTTGCCCAAACTATAGTTTGTTAACAAGAAATTTGTGGAGTGGTTGATAAACGAGTTTTAATGACTCCAACCTAAGTGTATGTAAATGTCCGACTTCAACTGAATCCATGTTTATGTATATTTGTATGTAGGTACACTACTGTTCAAAAGTTTGGGGTTACTTAGAAATGTCCTTGTTTTTGAAAGATAAGCACATTTTCTGCCCATTAAAATAACATAAAATTGATCAGAAATACAGTGTAGACATTGCTAATGTTGTAAATGGCTATTTTAGCTGGAAACTGCAGATTTTTTATGGAATATGTATATAGGTGTACAGAGGCCCATTATCAGCAACCATCACTCCTGTGTTCCAATGGCACGTTGTGTTACCTAATCCAAGTTTATTATTTTAAAAGGCTAATTGATCATAATGCAGTTATGTTAGCACAGCTGAAAACTGATAAGCAATAAAACTGTCATTCTTTAGACTAGTTCAGTATCTGGAGCATCAGCATTTGGGGGTTTGATTACAGGCTCAAAATGGCCCGAAACAAAGACCCTTCTTCTGAAACTCGTCAGTCTATTCTCGTTCTGAGAAATGAAGGCTATTCCATGCGAGAATTTGCCAAGAAACTGAAGATCTCGTACAACGCTGTGTACTACTCCCTTCACAGAACTGCGCAAACTGGCCCTAACCAGAATAGAAAGAGGAGTGGGAGGCCCCGGTGCATAACTGAGCAAGAGGACAAATATATTTGAATGTCTAATTTGAGAAACAGATGCCTCACAAGTCCTCAACTGGCAGCTTCATTAAATAGTACACACAAAACACCAGTCTCAATTTTAGAATATGGCTGTAACATATCAAAATGTGGAAACTGTACACTTACTGTACACTGATTTAACTGGCTTTTTCACAGTCGCAGTGTACAGTATTTTCCAGCGACAACATGTTTCTGATGGACTTTTTCCGTTACACACAGGTGTTCGGAGCATGCTGGACAGATAACTAGCACAGGTGGTACCTCTGTTTTCCATAAACACATGCTATGACATGGAGATATTGCCGTGTGGGAACACTAACACTAACCCTATAAAGTTGTGTATCAATGTAACCTTTTGTATTTTCAAAATGATTTCTCGCTGATATGAAAGATAAGGTCCTTATGCTTCCAAAACTGCAAGTGATGCATGATAATGTTCAGACTGAACGCCAGGGCTCTAAACAAAACTGTACAGAAGACGGCCTTTGCCCAATGACTCTTATGTCTAATGTATCAAGGGCTAATGGCCAACAAGCTGCATCAACCATAAACTAAAAGCACAGCTATCATGGTTGTAAAAAAGTTAAAGTGTCAAAAAACATATTAATATATTGTTTTTTATACAGGTTTTTTGCATTTAACTGCCGAGGTCATTTCCTTAGTGGGTGATGTCAGAGGTCGTATGTAGTAAATACCACCTTCTCACTTGTTTATGAACGCAGCATAAGGACTGAAGATTTCAGAGTTCCCAATTGTCTTGAACCCAGCGGCAGGTAACGCATAGCGTGATGACATCATGACAAGGCTCCTTGGCGACGTCAAAACTGCCAATTCATGTGCAACATTGTTCTAGAAGAATAAACAATAACTTTGTGAAATTTGAATATTACGTTTATTTATTCAACAAATTATCTTAATATGTTAATCAACATACATACTTTCATATGAATGTTAAATTCTATCAGGACATTCAATGCCGAGTCATCCCTCTAGCCAAGCTAGCTACCATTGGCTAACGTTAGCGACCTAGCTAGATGGTAAGTGATCTCGTCATGTTTATGCGAACAACTAATTGTAAATTCAGGAATGTGTCAATTATGAAGGATTTATCCTGAATTGGTGATCTTGCTAGCCAGCTAATGACAAATGTTGCAAATAATCCTTTTCGATCTGTTTTCGATCTGGCATGAGTAAGATGACGGCATAGATCTGTTCCCTGATCTCCCTTTGTTTAACCAAACTTTAGGCAAACTACCCCTTCTACAAGCTATAAACTACAAGCTACAAACTTGAACATTGCTCCTAAAATGCTAACAACAAAAACAAAAATGGCTGCTAAGAAACACAATGAAAGACACAGCCAACACCAATCAAGAGCCCGTCTTTGCTGAGCCACCTGATGACCCACCTGCGATTTCTCCACAACCAGAGCAATCTAACACACCTAGCAGCTCCACCACCAACCTCAACCTAGCCAAATTCATCTAGACAACTCTTGAAAAGTATTTTCAAGTGGCTGAGGAGAAATCGAAGGCACAATTTGCTATTTCGGAGAACAAGCTGGACAGTATGAAGGGGATGTTTAGTCCAGCATACCGAGGACATCCAGGGCCTGCACTCTCTCTGGCAGTGCAAAGCTAAAGGCGGTGGTAAACAAATCTGAGAAACTGTGCCTGATAAAATCAATAATTTTTCAAGCTAAATTATCCATGCTCGAGGACAGAAATAGACGGTATAATCAACGCATTATCAACTTGAGAGAAGGATAAGAAAATAACAACACACTGGCTTACCTGACTGAAAACCTTCCCAGATGGTTCCCATCCCTGTCTGGACAGCCATAAATCAGGAGGGCACACCGAATCAGCCAGTCTAGACAATCAACTCCCAGAGTCCTGGTCATGAAATGCCTGTGCTTCACAGCCCTAGACAGGATCCTCAAGGAATAAGAAAATCACCTGTGGAGATCGCGTGTTTCACTCTCAGGTTTGGAGCCAATTACAAGTGCCGGCGGCCCTGCGAACTGATCATGGACCGTGTGAGGGGCTTTGGCTACGATGCTTTCCTTCTGTACCTGGCTACTATCAAGCTGGTGTATGGAGCTGAACAACGTATTTTTCACAACATATTCGAAGCAAAGAAGTTTGTTACGTCTCTGGAGGAAGAAGGCTGTGATCAGCCAGCTGGTTAGCTAACTTTATTTACAAACAAAGACTGTCCTTGCCCACTGGTTATGCCAATAACTGCAATGAATGTTCATGAACTTGCTGTATCCAATCCTGAACTGTGAAGAGGGTATGAAGTTTAGATAATCCTTGTGAATGTAACTACATGAGCTTAATTAAATGATCCATCACATTTTTGCTAAAACTTGTATTTTGTGCTTGACAGTCTGCTCTTTTAGTGCATCAATCTCTGAGGTGGGAACGATTCTGAGGGAAGAATAGCTTAAAACAAAATGATGTTAAATGGAAAGAATATAGCAATGGTCTCAGTCTATACACCAAACCTTTTTGACATGAAATTTTATATGGAGCTAACCACATTAAATCTTGATTTGTCTGACTTCAGCCTAATCATAGGTGGCGACTTTAATGCTGTCTGGCTACACGGATTGGACAGAGCTGGCTTAACTAAAGGAAAAAAACAGCTACTTCCATCCTCAACTCTGAGAAAATGGGCTGCGCTGCGCTGTCATCGATGTTTGGCATACTACAAATCCATCTGCCAGAGAATGTACCTTTTTCTCATCACAACATAATGTAGAATATTTTCTGTATAGATTATATTTTTTGCTTCCAGGCATCTAATTGGGAAATCAACTGACATTGATATTTTACATGTGGCACTGTCCAATCACAGAGCAGTTAGTTGTAAAATGTTGGTCCCTGGTGGGAAAACCCGAGCTCTCCGTTGGCGCTTCAATTCAACCCTACTGCAGGACGAATGAATCGTAAGAGAAATGGATAAGCAATTCATTAAATGTATAAGTATTGACAAACCATCTGTGGAGGATCCTTGCATGTTGTCAAATGCTGTAAAGCGCTTTGTCAAAGATAAAAGCATTGCATTTGCCTTAGAAAACAAAATAGCGGTCCTTGAACAGAATATGCACGACCGCCACATCAGATTTAATTTTACAGCGAGAGCTACTGACAAAATATCTCAACCAGTTACTTAGACACCGAGCAAATTTCCTTACACATAGAACAAGACAAAATGTGCATCTAAATAGTGCATAACCTAGTCATTTACTTGATTTCAAACATTGCGTCAATTAAATTACCTAATGGGAGCACTACTACAAACCCAAGTGAAATTAATAATACATTTCAGACATTAGTTATTTCAATTTGTACTGCTCAAATGTGACCTACAGTGAACAAGCGTGTAATTTATTTTTAAACCCTTTACAGCTCTCATGCCTTTCCTCGGATGCCTTCCACTCATTAGATGCCGCTATAACACTGTCAGAGGTATAACAAAAATACCACCCAAAATATGAATAAAGGTACGGGGCTGGATGGCATACCACCTGAATTTTACATCAGGTTCTGGCACCAATTACGTCCATTCTTATTAGATATGATTCACTCTGCTGTCACGAACAAAATGATAATATTGCTATTATTTGATTGCTTTTATAGAAGGACAATTACCCTTCTGAATGTTTTAGCTACTATTGCCCCCTATCTCTGCTGCATGCAGACATTAAACTGTATGCCAAGATGTTGGCATCTCACCTCAAACCCTTTCTGACCATTCTAGTTCATAATGACCAAACTGTCATGGTTCCACCTGTCACCAGAGGGCGGCAGAGACCGTCCTAGAGACATTAACGACACCCAGGTGTGTCCTATTACTCATTATGATCTCCCTGTTAAAAGAGGTGTGTTTTCTGTAGTCCTTTGCTGAAGATTGAATTATGTGCCGTGTGAGTTTGTCTCCTGAGGGAGTTTTTGAGACTTGGCGGTTGTTGGTTTCCCCGTGTTACTGTGATCCTTCCTTTACCGGTTCTCAGTAAAGTATTATGTTTATACATAACTGCTGATTCCTCGTCTGGTCTCCTCTCTGCACCTGGATCCAGCCTTGCGGCTGGTCATGTTCGCCGCCTCCTCTATGTCATCGAAACATCAGAAAGTGCTGAGTCTCATAATGCAATTCTCTCACTTGATGCAAAGAAGGCTTTTGATCACCAAGAATGGCATAATTTCTGGGAAGTGTTACACCACATGGTTATTGGTGATTACTTTATATGAATGATCCAAAACCTTTAAGCCAATCCATCTGCAATGGTTCTAATTGGAAACATATGCTCCTGTCAGTTCTCCAGCTCCAGAAGTTCTCCCCAAGGCTGTCCTCTTTCTTTGTTGTTACCCATAGCTCAGACGGTTGCCAGTCAGTCTGCCATGATCCTATCACAATCTATGGCACCAAACATCACATATCTCTGTATATCCTGATGACATGTTATTATTCTTCTAGAATGTTCCTCAGTCTCTTCCCCACTTTTAAGATATCTTAATTTCTTCTTTTCACCGTCAAGTCTAAGCATAGAGCTAGAACATTCTGGCCCCTTAGGTGCTGCCATAGAGTTACATTAGAAGTGCCCATCCAAGAAGGCTCAAGGTAATTGGCCACATATAAAATTACATCAAATCACATATGTACAGTAGCTTTGATTGGACTGATCATGTCAACATCATACTTTCAAAATCTTAGTCAGCAGTCATCATGAATCAAGTTGACAATCTACTGGCAAATCCTTTTTAATCCTTGTCATATGCAGAGAAATAACGCAGAGAAATTATAGTTAAAACGTATTGGTGCTCATCAGCCATTGGACATTAATCATTACACAAATCGCAAATTCAACAATGATTGGTTTGGAAGGAATCAGTGACAGTGGCTAACTGCAAGCATGGCAAAGCAATCACTAGCCTGCTATTCAGTGGAGGGGCTGTAATTAAGGGGCTTTTTCCCCAAGTTTAAAATGATAAACATTCAATATTGGCCATGCTGTCAATGAAGCATGATTTGTGTCACGCTCAAACCAACTGTTAACTCGGAACTGTGAAGTCTTGAACTCACTGAAGTCAAGTTAACTGGGAAGTCGGGAATAAACAAGCTCCGACGGGGAAAATATGTTTTGAACTGAATTGTAAATCCAGCCTCTTTCTAGAGCTACGATCTGAAGATCAATGACGATATCATGATTCAACCCTGTTTTTTTCCGAGTTCCCAGTTGTCTTGAAAGCACCATAAATCTAGAGAATGCCAGAATTGATTTATTTATCATAATTTTTTAAACCTCTTTTTCTCCCCAATTTTGTGGTATCCAATTGGTAGTTACAGTCTTGTCTCATCGCTGCAATTCCCGTATGGACGCGATAGAGGCAAAGGTTGAGAGCCGTGCGTCCTCCGAAACACAACCCAACCAAGCCGCACTGCTTCTTGACACAATGCCCACTTAACCCGGAAGCCAGCCGCACCAATGTGTCAGAGGAAACACCGTGCACCTGGCGACCGTGTCAGCCTGCACTGCGTCCGCCACAGGAGTCGCTAGTGCGCGATGGGACAAGGACATCGCTGCCGGCCAAACCCTCCCCTAACCTGGATGATGCTGGGCCAATTATGCGCCGCCCCATGCGTATCCCGGTCGCGGCCGACAGCGACAGAGCCTGGACTCAAACTCAGAATCTCTAATGGCCTTAGACCACTGCGCCACTCGGTAGGCGAATGCCAGACTTTGACTGCAGCGCCACCTTCCTGTTCAATTGAGCACAGCACAACAAGGTGAGTCCAAAAATGTATTGTATGCTGCTGCATAAATTATGTAATATGCCAGGGAGTTATGTATACTGTAGCTAAGATACTAAGTAATACTAAGTATATGTTGTGTAGTAAGACTGTTAGTACAGTAGCCCATGTGCCTCACCCTAGCAATTTGGTGTATTTACCCCTCTTCATTTTGCCTACTGTTCTGACTTGGTGGTGCACATGTAGCCTATAACCTGTTTTAGAGAAATGTAATCATTGAATATTGTAGGAGCTTTTATTGTCTGCTTATATGCCCCCTTTATTTATCCTACGGTTCTGACTTGGTGTACAGGAGAACACTGTAAGAACGGTGCATGTTCTGAATTCTGTCGCTGTACATTTCAAAAGTGCTAAACAAATAGATATATTGACTACGTCCGTCCAAGCTCGCTCATTAATGTCTTAATCAAAATTACGGATTGCCTCTTATTCGCTTGTGACAATTGTCATTAGAAACCACATTTGTTTAAGCAAGTCAGCCATATCAGCTATGAGCTATCAGCTATCAGCTATCAGGAAGTAAATGAGGCTGAATGAACTGTTTTGCTGCAAGACAAGGCTCCGCTGATAGCCAGGTGTAGCAGTCGTAAAATGTTGGGACTGCTGTTGGGACAGCTTTATGTAAGCCCTAACAGATTGTGGGCACCGTTTGTCACCGGTATAGTGCAATTAATGTATTGTATAGTGTTGTGTAGTGGCTTTGCTGGCATGCATCTCACGTTCCACCCCCCCCCCCCCCCCACCAAGATTTACACGCTAAAATGGCCACTGGATGGGCTACATCTCCCTATTCATTTCAATCGTGTATTTCAGTGGTTAAAATGAACATAACTTTTTTTCAGTTTAATGTTCCCTATAGCACCACCTGATGGCTACTGGAAGAAAATTCCTTAATCTCAAAATGTATCTGGAGGAACAAAAAAACAAGAATTAAACTGTCCTTATTACAGAGACAAAACATCTCAGGTGTAAGCCTCAAAAACCTTCAATGGTACTCTTGGTCATTTGCTCTGCGTTCTCTTGCAATTTAGCTAAATCCAGAAGCGTCCCATAGAAGACAAAAAAATTGTATCCGCACAGACTACAATACCTAATCTGTTCCAATGTTTCTCTAAAGCAATCAAAATTAAGATTTGGCCCTATAATTTCTCACTCAATTTTTGTTTGGCATCTGGCTGAAAAAAATTGTTGAATCACACCCAACTGGTATCTCAAATCACCAATTATTCATAATCTCGGTCTCCCGTTGGGAGGGCGCCCTTTCTCATTTCCCCTGTGGCATGACAATGGAGTGCACACACTTTCTGACATTTTTGGGGATGAGGGTATTCTTGTATTCCAAGACATCCAACAAAAGCACAACCTGCCTGGCACCTCATTATTTTTCTACGTACAATTACGTTTGGCTATACGTGCTAATGGGGTACCATGGGAAATGAAGCTTTAACCTTCATCCCTTGCATAAGGTACTGCTTAGAAAAGAGGTCTTGTCTATGAAATGTATTCCCTTTTACTAAAGGCCTCATTCAAGATGCTTTCAATTGACGAATTGTGGAAAAAAGATCAATCATCCAACAATGTTCTCAATTGGCAAACAATATGCCATAATTTACCTCTATCTTCCATAAATCTGAATTACCAAATGATTCACTTTAATTTTGCTAACAGAACTCATTTTACTCCCCAGAAATTGTACAAAATCAAAGCCAAACAATCACCCAATTGTACTCTCACTCAGGGCACCTTCATCCATATGATGTGGGAATGCTCAGGGGTAAAATCATTCTGGATTATGATCTGCCGTGTGCTCTCCATTTTAATATCAGAAACAATCCCGTTTACCATCTGTTCCATTACTTAATGACAGCAAATTTTGAGCTCTCTATTAAACAGAGACGCTGTGATGGAAAATGTTATCGTGTCTAGCTGGCATCGCAGTAGTGTCATAACTGTCCTGTGAGGATCACAATGGGTCAGCTTGGGAATGGTTGACAATAACCAGACATTCTCTCACCCACAGTAGAGGGGAAGAGGGAGCTGGCGGGGGTTTACAGTTTACACCCTGTTGTAAATTACAGCAGAAGGGGACTCTTTCTCCCCTCCAGTATGAACAAAAGGAATGTCTTTGTTAACAGGCTTTTCCCGCCGAAACTCTAACACGTTCAAAAGTGTATACTGGAACAATATTTCTAACATAAGAATGTGGGGAATTGTCAGTGGGGAGCTATAGAACACTAATGTCACGTTGGTTTTTATTTTGTGATGTCATTAAAAATGAAATACTGTAATTTGGAAAGTATATCTCCTTTGTCTGTAAAGACAACAAATTTAATACGTTGGGCATATAATCTGAAAAATTAGGAAAGTATTTTTGTTAAGATATGCATGGGATGTTAGGAGTCATAAGATATAACTGTATAACTGGCTAACATATACCTTTGCACAGTAAGTAGCCATTCCCTGAGTGAGGTCAGAGAGCGTGTCAGCCTGATGGAACCATCCTTTTTGACCAGAGTGAATAAAAGGACTGTTTTAGAAATAACAATAATATTAAATCAGGAAATTTGAGGCGGGAGCTACTCGTTTGAAATGGTGAAGAAATAAACTCACCTACCATTAGAACAGAAAGATGGCGAGCTGCAGCTCGTGTAGTCCGAAACCTGAATACCGACACGAGGGGAAAAACAATCTTCCCTCTAAGACAATCATTAGTATAGCTGATTAGCTGTCTTGAGTCTAATATCTAGAAAAGCTCATCTAAGTGAGACTGTCCTGAGACTACGCTCATCACCAATGTGAACCGTCGACACGGCTGGCTAGCTATCTTCCAGAGTGAACAACAGTAGAATACGGGAATCCCTTTCGGACAATCCAAGCCATACAAGCTTGCCGCTGAAAGGCCAACAACCTTTCTAACCTTGCGACAGAGATAAATGGCGAACAAAGGCATTCACACGTAAATACATTCATGATTTCTTATTCCAAATGGGCGGTGGTTCGTGTGCAAACTATATGATTACTGTGAGAATAGTTCTGAAATGTATCGACGATAAGTGTCCCTTTTTCTCTCTCTCTCTTCCCCCACCCATCTTAATTTTCTGTGTAACAAGCTAGGGACCGTTTTCTCATGTATTAAGTGTGTATGTTATCCTGTTTTCTCATTTAGTTAGCTGGTAAATAAATAAATAATCCAAAATTGTGAAGTACTGAATCATGAGTAAGGCTGTGTTTTTTTCAGATTGAAGAAGGTTACGACTGTTCAGAATGATGATATGACAAGAGGTAATGATTCATAAGATTACTTTTGATTGATGTAATCAATATATACCTTATAGAGTTTAATTTGGGAGATGCTAACTCTTTAAACAACCTCTTCAGTGGTGCCACAAATCCTAGTGAGTTAATTGTTACATGATTCATTTTATTGGGTAACAATTAAACACAGTTAGTTAATTGGAGATAGCAGTCATCAGATTAAAGAAAGTAAAGTCACGACAGTAGCTAAAAGGATGGGGGTGGATGGCGGCTGGCGGGAGGGATTTCTCCATTTAACGCAAACGCATTAATTAATTATTGTTTTTGTTTTCTCCCCTTTTGTGTGTATTCGTATAATTTACTACGAATGGATAATACTATATATGCATATAAAAATTATGTTAACAGTAGCATATACTGTTAGCATATACTGTTCATATAAATGTAAATGTAAATATACAAGCACGCTGAAGTCATTGACATACCGAGTCAGATCTGCCTCTGTGTGACAATGTCACTGAGTTGGAGGGGGGTACCGCTCGGGGACTGTCTTTTGGTCTTGTTGGTCCACTGTTGATGCAGTCCCGGGGTGTTTTGCATGTCAGTGATCAAGTTTTCGGAAGTTTTCGGAAGTGGACTTTTTGGAAGTTTTCGGAATGTGGAGAGTGTCACAATATGCTGCATTGTGCATCATATGATCGTGCTGTAGTGCTTTCTGTGTTATGGGGGGAGCTCTTGGGGGCTTGGTTGCAGGGTATTTTGGGACTGTATCTGCAGTGGACTGATGAAGGGAATTGATTTTTTGGGTGGTATTTTCCTTTACGTGTAAAAAGCTGATGTCATGTCTTGCTGCATCTCGTTTGTAAAACCACATTATCATTATGAATACTACTATATTATGAACTACTATGTCTATTTGCTATGTATATACCTGTTAACTAACAAGAGTCATTAATTAAAAAATTTAAAAAGCAAAAAATGCTGCTAGCTGTGTTCTGCTCCATCTAGGCTTACTTTCCAACTCATTTGTTGTGCATTGTTTGATTAATGTGTTGTTGCCTAGTCAATGATAATGCATGCCATGTCTGTTTATTTTCTCTTGTCAGATCTCTCCCTCTGTCTTGTATTCCACCTTTGGGTTGAGGGCAATGTTAACAGACAAATAAAAGTATAATTGTAATCATACTGTTAAGACTTTGATCTGTACAAATTATTAACCTAACAATGATAACTTGAGGGTGTAATTGTGTATCCAAAATAATGCATATGTTATGATAATGGTTCAAAGTAATCTAAATAATAGATGTTAAACCAAGTTATAAACCACAGTATATAGGCTACCTAAGGCATTCTTATAAAATAAAGTATGAAATGAGGGGGTAACAAGCCCCAGAGTAACAAGCCCTAGGTGAGACTGTTCAGGTGCCCTAACGAGTGTGTGGATGCTCTCTCTGTGCAAATAATGCCCCCTTTCTATGTTGTGCATTTTGTTGTAGGTGGTACAGAATCTGATTCCACCAGCATGTGCTTCCAACCCCTAGTTCTGCACAAGGATGAAGACTGTTGGCAAAAATATTTAAAAGCTGATGGCTAAGATAGCTCAATTTACAGTATGGCATAAACATGAATTGGGTAGTGTTTGTATGGGTTTGTGTTTGTGTTAGGGGGTTACAGGTGGTTATATGTAGCCTGAGGTCCACAGAGTACCTTCTAAACCATGTAATCAATTTAGTCTACCCCTTTTCTCTTTTTACTTTTTCTCTTTGTAAAACTCAGGTTATCTGGAGTTCTTCCAAGGTGCCCTGCTGAAAAATACTCTAAAGCGGCAGCATTTTGGGTACAACAAGCATGGCGGAGTGGGGAAACCTTGCGGTTATGCAGGCGTGCAGTACCAGGAAATCTTCTGCAAGAGGTCCAAACAGTTGATGTTTAAGGTCTACGAGCCCTACACCACTTCCGTCAGAGTCTTATCCAGCTGGCCGTACACCGCAGATAGGACAAGACCATTCATTGATCAAGACAGGTGGGTGTCCACCCCAAAGTTCAGCATGTCATGATGACCTACACCTGTCTTGATCATGAGAGAAGACTTGAAATAGACAAGATGGCGGCGTACACATTGTTGGATTACTTCATGGAGCAATACAAGTATTTATTTTAATAACAGAGCATTTTCTAAATTCAAGCTGACCTGAACACAAACATTTTATGAGACTCCTGTTTCCACAAATTGAGGACTAAGGCAGCGTCATTAAGGTTGTTTGAAAATTCTCTGTGCTACACCAAAAAGTACCTGTCCTGTAACTCACAGTAATGGATACCAACAATCTTTGATTAAATCTCATTATCTGGTCTAAAGGGAAAGGGGGATACCTTGTCAGTTGTACAACTGAATGCATTCAACTGAAATGTGTCTTCTGCATTTAACCCAACACCTCTGAATCAGAGAGGTGCGGGCGCGGCAGGCAGCCTGGTGGGTAGGATTGTTGGGCCAGTAACCGAAAGGTTGCTGGATCGAATCCCCGAGCTGAGAGGTGGTCATGATGAAATTGCCATTCAGTAAGAAAATACAGTTTGATCAGAGTACTAAAGTTCAGGGATTACTTGTAAAGCTGTAGGAGGAGTGTTGTCATGATGGCGGTAGGTAGCCTAGTGGTTAGAGCGTGGGGCCAGTACCCCAAAAGATTGCTAGATTGAATCTCTGGGCTGACAAGGGAAAAATCTATCGTTCTGGCCCTGAATAAGGCAGTTAACCCACAGGCCGTCATTGTAAATAAGAATTTGTTCTTAGTAAGGATTAGTCCTCTTAAGGATTACCCCCTTTTTTTCAATTTTCGCTTAAAATGACATACCCAAATCTAATTGTCTGTAGCTCAGGCCCTGAAGCAAGGATATGCATGTTCTTGGTACCATTTGAAAGGAAACACTTTGAAGGAATGTAGTAGAATATAACACAATAGATCTGGTAAAAGATAATACAAAGAAAAAAACAACCATCCTTATTTTTGTTTTTTTGTACCATCTTTGAAATGCAAGAGAAAGGCCATAATGTATTATTCCAGCCCAGGGGCACTTTAGATTTTGGCCACTAGATCGCATCAGTATATGTGCAAAGTTTTAGACTGATCCAATGAACCATTGCATTTCTGTTCAAAATGTTGTATCAAGATTGCCTACATGTGGCTAAGTTGTTTATTAATAACTTTTCATGTTCAAAATTGTGCACTCTCCTCAAACAATAGCATGGTATTATGACACTGTAATAGCTACTGTAAATTGGACAGTGCAGTTAGATTAACAAGAATGTAAGCTTTCTGTCAATATCAGATATGTCTATGTCCTGGGAAATGTTCTTGTTACTTACAACCTCATGCTAATTGCATTAGCCTACGTTAGCTAAACCGTCCCGTGGAAGGGACACCAATCTCTGACTTGCCTAGGTTAAACATGATCAAACTGCCATTTAGTCATCTTCTGCTTGAAATCCAGCATCATTTCCAATCCAGTGAGAGGGATGCGGTTCACAGGACTCAGTTCTGCCACAATGACACACACAGGCAAAGGAATTATATGTATCTTAATTTACAATCCACACCAAGAAAAAGCCCAGGCACCACACAGTATTGTCTGTAAGACATAGACATATAATAAATCATACTTTATTGTACAGTTTGAACGACAGTTGAACTGTGCCAGCATAACATCAACATTAGGATATGCATACATGCGCACAGTGACCAGGCCATACCTAGGTAGATAGGCATGGCTGTAGCTAGGTACTGTCTGCCTATCAGGCATGCTTAGGCAAATATTTGTTTAGTAAAACCAGCTTATCAGTTGTTGTATTATTGTTTCTCCTCATTGTTAACTAGTAAACGTAGCTAGCTAGGTAGCTAGCTGGATAGTCAATAATTGTTATTTACATCTGTTTGGAATCTTATCTTGCGTCATGTCTATAATATTATGAGATTGAAATGCATCTACGGTCATAATCATAAACAATGTCATCCCTCATCAATTAAGTTACATAGCTAGCTAGTACAATTATTTACAGCTGCTGATGTTACACATGTTTGCTAACAAGTTTCAAATGCGAGACTTGGTTTCATAAATTGGCAGGCGCCAGGCTAATTTCTTACGGCTGCAGGGGCAGTATTGAGTAGCTTGGATGAAAGGTGCACAGAGGAGCCCGTAGTAAACTGCCTGCTCCTCAGTCCCAGTTGCTAATATATGCATATTATTATTCATGTTGGATAGAAAACACTCTGTAGTTTCTAAAACTGTTTGAATTATGTCTGTGAGTATAACAGAACTCATATGGCAGGCAAAAACCTGAGAAAAAATCCAAACAGGAAGTGGGAATTCTGAGGTTGGTCGATTTTCAACACAGCCCCTATTGAATACACAGTGGGAAATGGATGAGTTTGCACTTCCTACGGCTTCCACTAGATGTCAACAGTCTGTAGAACCTTGTCTGATGCCTCTACTGTGAAGTGGGGCCGAAGGAGACAGGAAATAGTCAGGTCTACCATGACCTGGACATGCTCTGACCATGCGCGTTCACATGAGAAGGAGCTCTGTTCCATCACACATCTGAAGTCAATGTAATTCTCCGGTTGGAACTTTATTGAAGATTTATGTTAAAAACATTTTACAGATTCAATACATCGTTTGACATGTTTCGACTGACTGTTACGGACCTTTTTGACATTTCGTCTGCTTTTAGTGAACGCGCTTCCTGACTTTGGATTTGTTTACCAAACACGCTAACAAAAATAGCTATTTGGACATAAATGATGGACATTACCGAACAAAACAAACATTTCTTGTGGAAGTGGAAGTCCTGGGAGTGCATTCTGACGAAGATCAGCAAAGGTAAGTGAAGATTTATAATGCTTTTTATGAGTTTTGTTCACTGCACAATTTGGCGGGTAACTGTATGGCTTCCTTTTGTGGCTGAACGCTGTTCTCAGATTATTGAATATTGTGCTTTTGCCGTAAAGCTTTTTGAAATCTGACACAGCGGTTTCATTAAGAACAAGTGTATCTTTAATTCGATGTAAAACATGTATCTTTCATCAAAGTTTATGATGAGTATTTATGTTATTTGACGTGGCTGTCTGCAATTTCTCCGGATATTTTGGAGGCATTTCTGAACATGGCACCAATGTAAACTGAGGTTTTTGGATATAAATATGAGCTTTATCGAACAAAACATATATGTATTGTGTAACATGAAAGCCTATGAGTGTCTTCTGATGAAGATCATCAAAGGTTAGTGATTCATTTTATCTCTATTTCTGCTTTTTGTGACTCCTGTCTTTGGCTGGAAAAATGACTGCGTTTTTCTGTGATTTTGCGGTGACCTAACATAATCGTTTGTGGTGCTTTCGCTGTAAAGCCTATTTGAAAAAGGACACTTTGGTGGGATTAACAACAAGATTACCTTTAAAATGGTATAAGATACATGTATGTTTGAGGAATTTTAATTATGAGATTTCTGTTTGAATTTGGCGCCCTGCACTTTCACTGGCTGTTGTCATACCATCCCGTTAACGGGATTGCAGCCATAAGAAGTCTAACTAGCTAGCCAACTCCAGTCATGTGCTAATTTTTGCTTGTAAACCTAGTTTTAGGTTGCTGGTTGTAACGTTGTAGTTTTCTGTTTGTAGCCATATCTCTTCATTGAGAAGAGGTTTTACAATCAAGATACAATAGATCTCTGATTGTAAAACCTCTTCTATTTTTTGTTTTAGATATGGCTACCTGTTGTTGTTTAGCAAACTTATTTAGCTACAGTAGACTAGCTAGCTACCTAAGTTAGTAAACAGATAAAAGCTATTCCCCCCATTGTAACACAGTAGTATGTTAGCCAGCAATACACTATGGGTTTCAGTAGATAAACTAAAGTTATCTAACTAGCTAAGTGGCTTGCAGGAGAAATAACTTACTTAGTTAGCCACCGTATTTGTCACCTGCCCTCTTGGTGCTGACATCGACTGTAATTGAGCTTCTAGCTAAATTCAACTCTTTGTTTCGAATCCGCTTGCTATATTCCTGTTGAAATATATAGTTGAATGTCACCATGTAGCTAATAGAACATCTAAAAATGTTCCATTGTCGAATTTGTGTTGATGAGATGAATCACTTGAAGCCATTGCGGTCTGGTCAGTTCTTTCAGTTTTGCCCAAAGAATTGTGTTGTTATTGTCCACCTCTCTTTCAAAAAAGCCTGCCTTAGGGGAAGGACGGGGCAAGAGCATGAAGCACCGCCCCACACCAGTTGTAGTTTTTAAAAGCGTGGAAAAAGCTTGTACTTGTCAGCTTGTATATTTGGAAATGAATCTGCCGATAGGAACATTGCTAAAAGACATCTAATGGCTGCTCCCCCATCAATACACCGGAAGCCGTCATAGGGTGTATCATTCAGTGCGCGAAGCCCAGACCTGCCTTCCTCCTGGGCAATTATGTGTGAAACACATCTCACTGACCTAAAATTCCCCAGGGGTGAAATTCCCCTTTAAATGTGTCTACTGTGTCCACATTGTGTCCGGAGTCCTTCCCGCGCTATATTCAAATGCCATTAAGCATTCTGCAAATGGTGGTGTAAGCAAAATATTACAATAACACAACAAAAACAATATTTTAAGGAGGTTGTTAGCTAGGAGTAATACTGTCTTTTCCTCCTGTTCCTCTGTTTCCAGAGAGAGAGTGTTCGTATTGTAGCTCACGAGGAGGGACTGGAACACCACCTCAGGTCATACAGTATGTGAAGGTACAATACAATCTCTACACTAAACTAACCTTACATCTAACCTTACATCTCATATACCATATGCCACCTCATCGTACTAATCTCATATTTATAGTTGAGAGCTTTTCAAGGGAAATTTCACTGCTGCTCTTTTCCACGGTATGTCCATTAATGTTTTATTAAAATATCATATGTATATATTTCCTCACTACACAAGCTTTTTGCATCTCATCGGAAGAAACCGGCCAGCTACATTTCCTGATTGTAAGCAAACCGCAATATCCAGAATTCATAGCAATTTCAGGACGTGGAGGACCGCCCAATGGAGAAAATATCGAAATGTCTGTGTTTGTAACCAGCACTTTCAGACAGAGGATTTTGAAACGGGACTGAACTGTTGGGGTTGCCATGTCGTCGAACGCTGAAAAGGGGCGCTATTACTATACTATTACTGGCTATCTACTAAGCAGGTTTTCATTTAGGATCTATCTGCCACCAGCATGCTTCAGTGTAGGGATGGTATTGGCCAGGTGATGAGCGGTGCCTGGTTTCTTCCAGATGTGACGCTTGGCATTCAGGATAAAGAGTTCAATCTTGCTTTCATCAGACCAGAGAATCTTTTTTCTCATGGTCTGAGAATCCTTTAGGTGCCTTTAGGCAAACTTCAAGTGGACTGTCATGTGCCTTTTACTGAGGAGTCTCTTCCATCTGGCCACTCTACCATAAAGGCCTGATCGGTGAAGTGCTGCAGAGATGGTTGTCCTTCTGGAAGGTTATACCATCTTCACATAGAAACTCTGGAGCTTTGTCAGAGTGACCATCGGGTTCTTGGTCACCTCCCTGGACCAAGGCCCTTCTCCCCCGATTGCTCAGTTTGACAGGGCTGCCAGCTGTAGGAGTCTTTGTGGTTCCAAACTTCTTACATTTATGAATGATGGAGGCCACTGTGTTCTTGTGAACCTTCAATGCTACAGAAATGTTTTTGTACCCTTCCCTAGATCTTTCTAAAACATGTTTTTGCTTTGTCATTATGGGGTATTGTGTGTAGATTGATGAAGAGAACAATTATTTAATCAATTTTAGAATACGGCTTTAACGTAACAAAATGTGGAAGAAGTGAAGGGGTTTGAATACTTTCCGAATGCACCCCTACCCCCCGCATAGCTGTACCCTCAGCTGGGGATGCTGTGGGTACTGCAGCACCCCCTGAAAATCTGAATAAAAAATAACTGTTAATAGACATTTTTCTTCACAAAGGTAGTGCACTGGGCATTTACTAGTCCTGTATTAGGGGATCACTATAGCCGTCTGTAGCATGGACCCCCAACAAATTTGGCCCGACAAAAAATCTGGTGTCTGTTGGGGGTGGGTATTGTGTGTCAACGTTGGTATGCATGATCTATTGACATAAGGAAAAAAAGTAACCACAACACCAAACTGTCTACATGACAAGTGTTCCTCCATCTTTTCACACCCTTGCAGTCACTTCTTTGGCATGGGAGAAAGAGGCTGTTATTACGTTCTCTTAGCCTATTCACTGTTGTTGGAAGTGCTTGTCTGGTCAACAACTGTAGGTGCTGATACACAGCAATACATGACAAGACTGTCTACAAGTCGAGCCCCCTTCAAACCATTCACCTTTGCTAAAAGCCCATTTCAATGCCCCATTATTGAATGAGTGTAACAAAACACATTCCAGTTTACTGTACCCTTTTTTTTTGTTCACAGATGAACATTCTATATTGTATGGTTTCACATCCTCATGATCAGTCTTCATTTCTTTCCAGGAGACTTGCAGTACAAAACAATCGTCAACAAGAGGTCGAAGCAGTGGGTGGTGAAGAAAGTTGCGGCCGGCTGCGACAGAGCCTGGGCGTGAACCCAGAGACTATGGTGGCGCAGCTAGAACAAAACAAACATTTATTGTGGAACTGGGATTCCTGGGAGTGCATTCTGATGAAGATCATGAAAGGTAAGTGAATATTTATAATGCTATTTCTGACTTCTGTTGACTCCAAAAAATGGCGGATATCTTTATGGCTTATTTGGGCTCTGAGCGCTGTACTCAGATTACAGCATGGTGTGCTTTTTTCGTAAAGTTTTTAAAAAATCTGACACAGCGGTTGCATTAAGGAGAAGTTTTGTCTAAAGTTCCATGTTTAATACTTGTATCTTTTATCAATGTTTATTATGAGTATTTCTGTAAATTTATGTGGCTCTCTGCAAAATCACCGGATGTTTTGGAGGCAAAACATTACTCAACATAACAAGCCAATGTAAACTAAGATTTTTGGATATAAATATGAACTTTATCGAACAAAACATGCATGTATTGTGTAACATGAAGTCCTATGAGTGTCATCTGAAGATCATCAAAAGTTATTGATTAATTCTATCTCTATTTCTGATTTTTGTGACTGGACAAATGGCTGTGTTTTTCTGTGACTTGGCTCTGACCTAACATAATCGTTTGTGGTGCTTTCGCCGAAAAGCCTATTTGAAATCGGACACTGTGGTGGGATTAACAAGAAGTGTATCTTTAAAATGGTGTAAAATACTTGTATGTTTGAGTAATTTTAATTATGAGATTTCTGTTGTTTTGAATTTGACGCCCTGCACTTTCACTGGCTGTTGTCATATCGATCCCGTTAACAGGATCTCAGCCGTAAGAAGTTTTAACAGCAATCAACCATCCCAGAGCTGCAACTCTAGATAAGATAAAAATTCCGTTTCTCCAACTATAGACTAGTCAATTCAGTTGCAATTTTACCACGGGTCCAAATGATCAGAACACCTGTGTTGACTAAGTTTATAAACTGTGTTTTGCTCATATGGGAATCAGGGGCCTGCTGGATATAGATAGTATACATTACAGACTAAGTTATCTAAAAGCACAGCATTTACATGAAATCATGAGGCGTCAAGGTTTCTCTGGACTACCATCCATTTGGGCGATGTGAAACGAGGCATTACAGAAATAACTGTGGAGGAATTAGAACAGACAGAGAGAGAGAGAGAAGCTGGTTGGAGAAGCTAGTCTACCTCTGGGAACTGACTTGGAGAGACTTTCAATGGATGTCAACCTACTTAGTTGGGAAAAAAGGTGGAGAATGTACTGCTCTGTACTTCTCACTCAGGATATTGTCATATACCTCTCTTACATGTAGCCAGGCCTACGGAACATAATGATAAGCGCTTAAACTTGGTACAAACACTTACGGCAAAGCTGCATAGATTAATGAAACAAAACCCATAAAGAATACTTTTGTAGATGTGTATTTTCATTGGCTTTGTTCATGTGCTATTTGTGTATGACTGGCTGGTAGATAGTTGGTCGCAGAGCCTCGAGAAACAGTTGCTTCACACATTTGCTCGTCACTCCTGCCATCCTTAGTTACTTCCTGACCTTTTGTTTTTGCCTGAAGTCAAGGGTACAAAGTTTTCCAGAATGTGGTCATCATGGCTTTTGCCTCACATAAAACAATGTCCTTTTCAAACAGCGTCAAAAAACATTTACATATTTACTATTATGATCTATCACAATGCTGGTACAAAGAAATAGGCCTACAATTGTCCTGAGTTCAAATGAGCTCATGTGTAGGCAACATTCATTTTGGAAGTTCATGATAACATATAGTATGTATTTGAGCAAGTCATCTACAATAACAAGTCCCACTAGAAAACGTACTTAGGTAATATACTAAGAGGACTTCAGTCTTATCATGCATTACTCTGGGGAGCTTGCGTTGACCTGTGTGTGTTAAGTGGGCCTCGGAATCTTAGCTGGGTTGATTAGTTTATCAAGACAGGCTTTAAAGCTTACTGAGTGCATTGAACACTACACCTCTTTGCTCCGCTTGAGTGAACTGCTCATACAATACACATAACACCAAAGTGGAAGGATATTTACTGGTAGGGATTGGCACATAGGGTTTTAAACTGCGGCCAAAATAGCGCAGCGTGAAATGTTATTCAGTAAAGATGACAGAGTCCATATTTCCTGTCCTTTACTGCCACCATGAACCCTTATCCTGAAAAATCCCTCTCAACTTTGAGGTTTGAGTGTTGAGCCATCCATGCCTGTCAATACATTGTCATCTCTCACCCCTCTCTCATAGAACCACAGGCTTAAAATGTAACCTGAATATTTGCATTCCAATTAGCATAAATGTAAGAAAGTGGAACAAGTAGCTTTGAAAGGCATCCAGCACAGAGCGCATATAACTAGCAGTGAAAAGAAAGGGGGAGGAAGAAAAACACTTTGCCATACTGTATCATATTTCCCGGTTTGGATACATTGCTTGAATCACTGGTGTATTTCTTATATGAGCTTACTGTCTGGAAAATCCCCCTGCTGCCTGGCTCCTTGGGCATTTAAAAAGTCACTTTTAATCACATTCCCTTCAGAGATTCGATTCCTCTGATCAAAGACACAGAGACTTTAAGTTAACATGTCAACAAAGACAGGGTTTCAGGACATATGCTACTGCTTTTCACATAGGCAAGCACATGGGCGAGCGGGTGAGCTGGTTTGATATTTGTTTGGGGTGGGTGGGGGAAGAGATAAGAGACAAGAAGGTACTGTCCTCACCAGGTATGCAGAGGAGCAGGGAAGAAAAAACTCTTCCGCTTTCGCAAAAATGTGCAAATGAAGTGCTGCGTTTTTGTTCGAGCAATCTGGATAAGAGCTTTTCCCAATTTATTGCGAGGGCCTCCCTTTAGCACATGGAGGCTAGAAGCACGAGTTCAATGACGTTTTTCAAAAACACTTGAGTTTTAATGTACGACAAGTGTGCGCATGTCACTGTGTGGTGGATGATAAAAGACAGAGATAATCAACTACAAAATATCCACCTGACTAAATTGCTTAAAAGTCCCTCACCAAGACTAACAGAGAGAGATGGGTTAACGAAAACATCAACAGATTATAGGCGACACCTCTCAACCATGTCTGACGTCATAAGAAACTACGTGGCCTTATGAAAAGGGTCAGTATGCATGGTGAATGGAAACAGAAAGATGTCATTAGTCAAGGCTCTCTTACTCTTGATACTCTATATACTAGACCAAAAGATCTACAACAAGCTCATTTTATTACGTCATAATTGTCACATTATGGAGAGCGCTTAATAATTTCTAAAATGGTGCCAGAATGGTAGAATGCCACCGCAGGTTGACATTTGTTTTCACCCTGTTGTTGTCTGCTGGCATTTCACAGTAGCCTTTTCTTTTGCAGCGCCATCTTGCCATGGAAACTCGGAGCATGTCCATGCCTGCAGAATCTCCCAGTGGGGTACAACGCTGTAAGAGCTGCGTTTCTCAATCAGTGTGCACAGCCTGGCAGCATGAGACCGGTGAATCACCAAGCTGTCTCTATGCAAAATAATGGCGTGGAGCTGAAGGGATATCAGTCGGTTTATGAACTATAGATTAATTATAAATAAACTAGGATGTGCTTTGAAGAAAAATGTGCAGTGGGAAATATCACTGTCATTGGACTGAAGTCTCAAGGCAATAGTAACCCAGGTAGAATTGAATAGGTGTATCCTGGCATATAATCCAGAGTGAAACCACTGAAGTACAATGCTGCATTTTGAGAAGATCTCACCTAAAAAGGAAGCATTTTTCTCTCTTAGAATTTGATTCTCATTCATATGATGTCACATTGAGGATACCACACACCTCCGTCTGTTGTAATTTGTGGTAGTCTCTCTCAGCCATGTCCATGAATGAGTTTGAGCTTTCTGACATAAATCGTAGTTTACTTTGAGATGACAATAGCCATCATAATAGTACAGATGATGCAAGTCTAACATACAGTATGCACCCTTTGTAGCCTCTTTAATGATTGTTACCTACATAATGAAGCCCTATAAGTGAACAAACATAATTAGCATTATTATGCAGACTTAATGGGGTGTAAACAGGTGAAGTTATTCCTCTCTTTGTTTATGAGGTATAGATGTGTGCTAATTAGATAGGAGAATAAAGTTCATTATGTATGATCAAAATATTGTCCCGATATTGTTTTAGGCTATGAAGTGCAAAGCAAGGTATAAAGTCGAAATGCGTATCTTGCATTAAAATGTTGTGATTTTTTGGTGTGTAACTGTTTCTATGTACTGTACTGTATGTAGCTAATACAGTTTCTCAGCAGATAGGCAACTAGTTAGAACAAAGTGCTGTTTTATTAGCCTTTGGGGAAGGAATCAGTATTTTCTCAGGATACTGTACCTATGATTTTATGAGCTGTAGCTAGGTGTGCTGGGAATGGTCTGAGCGTGTGCGTAGAACCCAATAACAGGGCAAGCGTTGCCTCTGAATGAAATACTACTCCCAGAGGCAAGAGCAATCCTGTCCTACATGACATATTCTGAAATATCACAACTGTAAATCTTGCATCCACTCAGTACAAACTTTTACCACTCGAATGTAGACATGGAGGAAGAGTGTTCAAAATGAAGATGTGGAACCAATTAAAATAGTTTCAATAGCCTGGTATTATTACTAATCTTTAAAAAGGTTTTTGTGTCCTCGTTCATTTTTCTCATGTGTATACGAGACAAGGACCTTAATTTATAAAGAAGACAAAAAACCCACATGGGGAGGCCTAATGAAAAAAAGATCAAAAGATGATTTAATATTCACCCACATTATTAAATACAATGCTGATCATGAGCAAACAGCGTATTTACACAAATCCTTTCAGGGCATTGGATCACTGTTAAGCTTCCATTACCATGAGCAGTCCCACATAGGCACCACTCTGCGGTTTCACTGTGGATTTATTACTGTTTGTTCCTTTTTTATTTGAACTCTAATTCAGCATTACTAAAACAGCATGGAGCTGGTTACTAGACCCTGTGTTTCTAAGGCATGTGGCTAATGTACTGTACGAGGATCTCTCCCCTGATGGCTCAACATGGCTCTGAAGAGCACTGCACAGTACACAGTCGACTAGAGAATGTTAGTGGCCAAACAACATAACTTTGTTAAATGAAGTTGCAGTTAAATACAAAATGCAACAGAGTCTCTAGTGGCATGAATCAGGATTGAAAAAAATACTGACCTTGTCTCCTTAAGTCTTAAGTTACTGTACCCAAGAGCTAAGAGTATTCTGAAAGAATGTAGCCCGAGTCTAGCTGATGGAGGGAATGGAGGAAGCATTATCAGCAGAAGCAGCTAGCAAACCCCCAACACCCCACCACCAACTCTCCCTGACCCAAAACCCTCTGGGTAGTTAACCTCCTAACCCCACTCCTTTAGAGTCCCCTGCACTAAATGTCGCTCCCCATTGCGGCTACCCTGTGTACATTATAAAGCCTCTCTCTAAGTCCTGTCTCAGGCTGTTATAGTGTGGTTCCTTATTGCACAGGCAACCACTTCTTTCCATTATTAATCTTAACTTTTTGCCCTTATTCTCGATGCTTTAGGGAAACTAGCTAGAGGTGTTTTTTTTGTCATATTTATTTTCTATTTTATTCTCGAAAATAGTATCTGTCTGCACAGGCACACAGTTTTAAAAGGCTCTGAGGAGAAATTGCTTTAAAGAATGGACCCTGCTGAAACTCAGTGCAGACATCACTGAGGTCTAGCTGAGCTACAAAGACCATCTCGATTCAATCGTCTTTTCCCCCGGATTTATACTTAAAATAGAGCGGATCCACTGTGTCAAGGAAGTGAGTCAACACACCATGAATATCTTTAATTAAGTCCAAAGTGCACAAAAATCACCCATCAAAAGAGACTAAAATACTGACCCAATAGTTGGAATTAAATCATTTTTGCATGCTTTCACTTTATACTGTAACTTGGGACGAATAAATAGAAAGATTGTTTCATTCCAATTCCACTTACAAGTTCAAGTTTTAACTTCTTATGGCTGGGGGCAGTATTGAGTAGCCTGGATGAGTAAGGTGCCCAGAGTAAACTGGATATAAATATGAACTTTATGGAACAAAACATACATGTATTGTGTAACATGAAGTCCCATGAGTGTCATCTGATGAAGATCATCAAAGGTTAGTGATTCATTTTCTCTCTATTTCTGCTTTTTGTGACTCCTCTCTTTGGCTGGAAAAAATGGCTGTGTTTTCTGTGACTAGGTACTGACCTAACATAATCGTTTGGTGTGCTTTCGTCGTAAAGCCTTTTTGAAATCGGACACGGTGGCTAGATTTACAACAAGTATATCTTTAAAATGGTGTAAAATACTTGAATGTTTGAGGAATTTTAATTATGAGATTTCTGTTGTTTGAATTTGGCGCCCTGCACTTTCACTGGCTGTTGTCAAGTCGATCCCGTTAACCTCTCTTGGGTAGGGGGCAGTATTTTCACGTCTGGATGAAAAGCGTGCCAAGAGTAAACTGCCAGCTACTCAGGCCCAGATCCTAGGATATGCATATTATTAGTAGATTTGCATAGAAAACACTCTGAAGTTTCTAAAACCGTTTGAATGATGTCTTTGAGTATAACTGAACTCATATGGCAGGCAAAAACTTTTGAAAAAAATCCAACCAGGAAGTGGGAAATCTGAGGTTTGTAGTTTTTCAACTCATTGCTTATCCAAGATACAGTGGAACTGGGGTCATGTTGCACTTCCTAAGGCTTGACACTAGATGTCAACAGTCTTTAGAACCTTGTTTGAGACTTCTACTGTGAAGTGGGGGCGAATGAGAGGGGATTGAGTAAGGTCTCTCCCAGAGTGCCATGAGCTGACCATGCACGTTCATGTGAGAGAGTTAGCTTGCGTTCCATTGCATTTCGGAAGACAAAGGAATTCTCCAGTTGGAACATTATTAAAGATTTATGTTAAAAACATCCTAAAGATTGATTCTATACATCGTTTGACATGTTTCTACGGACTGTAACGGAACTTTTTGACTTTTCGTCTGCACCTAGTGATCGCACGTCATGAATTTTGATTACTGGGCTAAAAGCGCTAACAAAAAGGAGTTATTTGGACATAAATGATGGACTTCATCGAACAAAACAAACATTTATTGTGGAACTGGGATTCCTGGGAATGCATTCTGATGAAGATCATCAAAGGTAAGTGCATGTTTATAATGCTATGTCTGGCTTCTGTTGACTCCAACATGGCGGATATCTGTTTGGCTTGATTTGTCGTTTGAGCGCCGTACTCAGATTATTGCATGGTGTGCTTTTTCCATAAAGTTTTTTTGAAATCTGAGACAGCGGTTGCATTAAGGAGAAGTGGATCTAAAATTCCATGCATAACAGTTGTATCTTTTAGCAATGTTTATTATGAGTATTTCTGGAAATTGATGTGGCTCTCTGCAAAATCACCGGATGTTTTGGAACTACTGAACATAACGCGCCAATGAAAACTCAGATATTTGGATATACAGTGGGGAGAACAAGTATTTGATACACTGACGATTTTGCAGGTTTTCCTACTTACAAAGCATGTAGAGGTCTGTAATTTTATCATAGGTACATTTCAACTGTGAGAGACGGCATCTAAAACAAAAATCCAGAAAATCACATTGTATGATTTTTAAGTAATTAATTAGCATTTTATTGCATGACATAAGTATTGGCAAGGGATACTTCTGAACTCCCGGCAGGCCAGGTGGGCATTGTTCTTTGCAAGATTCAACTTCACACTTACTTATCGCCCCGGATCTAAGAATACCAAGCCTGACGCCCTCTCCTATAAGTTCAACGCCGACAACACAGGTTCCGAGCCAGAGACCATTATGCCATCCACCTAGATCTTTGCCTCTGTCTCCTGGAAGATCGCCCTCTCTACTTACCCATTCTACTTACCTCACCTGTCACTCTGGCATGAACCGGATTCTTGCCTTTCTGCGTCAGTGCTTTTGGTGGCCCACAATGGAGAGAGACGTCCGGGAGTTCGTCTCAGCCTGCTCGGTCTGTGCCCGGAAAAAACCTCCCCCAAACTCACTTCCGGTCTGCTTCGCCCTCTTCCCATACCCAGTCGCCACCTGGTCACACATAGCTCTGGACTTCGTCACTGGTCTTCCCCCATCTGACGGTAACTCAGTCATCCTCACCATTGTCAACAGATTTTCCAAAGTGGCTCACTTCATACCCCTCTCCAAGCTTCCATCCTGCAGGGAGACTGCGGTCCTGCTGGTATCCCATGTGTTTCGGCTGCATGGCATTCCCACTGACATCATTTCTGACAGGGGTCCACAGTTTACATCTCAGGTATGGACATCCTTCTGTTCAGCACTTGGTATTAATGTTAGTCTTTCATCTGGATATCACCCCTAGACCAATGGCCAGACCAAACGGGCCAACCACGAGCTGGAGACTGCCCTATGCTGTGAGACTTCGGCTAACCCTCCCTCCTGGAGTGCTCAGCTACCCTGGGTGAAATATGCCCACAACACCCTCATCAACGCCTCGTCAGGTATGTCACCCTTTGAGTGTGCTCTGGGATATCAACATCCCTTGTTCCCTGCCCAAGAGGTTGAGGTAGCGGTGCCCTCAGTCCATGACCACATTGTCATCGCACCTGGAGCAGGGCCCGGGCTGCCCTTCACCATGCCTCCGCAAGAACTCAATCCCAAGCTAACCGTCGCTGTGCCTCAGCTCCAGTCTACACTCCAGGCCGAAGGGTATGGCTCTCGTCGAAGGACTTGACCTTGAAAGTGGCTTCCAGGAAACTTGCCCCCCGATTCATTGGTCCCTTTGAGATTGATTGTGTCATTAACCCCTCTGCTGTGCACCTGAAACCCCAGACTCTCTTAAATTAAGGTCCACCCAACCTTCCATGTGTCCCTGATTAACTTCTCTAGGATAGGAGGCAGCATTTTCACTTTTGGATAAATAGCGTGCACAATTTCAACTTCCTTCTACTCATCCCCAGAATATAAGATATGCATATTATAGATTAGTCGATTTGGATAGAAAACACTCTGAAGTTTCTAAAACTGTTTGAATCATGTCTGTGAGTATAACAGAACTTATGTAGCAGGCAAAACCCTGAGGACTAACCATTCAGATTTTTTTTTTTTGGTCACTGTCTGTTCAATGAGATTTCATTGGGATACTAGATTTCTAATCAACCTGTTTGCAGTTTCTACTGCTTCCACTGGATGTCACCAGTCTTTGGAAATAGGTTGAGGTTATTCCTTTGTGCAATGAAGAAGTACGGCCATCTGGAATCAGTGTAACATTATGTGTACTGTTTGAGAGTTGCACAAGACTAGAAAACTAGCGTTAGTTTGTTGTCCTCCTGTATTGAAAACAGATAGACCCGTCTTCAATTTGATCGATTATTAACGTTTAAAAATACCTAAAGTTGTATTACAAAAATAGTTTGAAATGTTTTGTTAAAGTTTAGAGGTAATTTTTTAGATATTTTGTAGTGACGTTGCGCAAATTGGAAGCTGTTTTTTTCTAGATCAAACGCGCCAAATAAATGGACAATTTGGATATATATGGACGGAATTAATCGAACAAAAGGACCATTTGTGATGTTTATGGGAGATATTGGAGTACCAACAAAAGAAGCTCGTCAAAGGTAAGGCATGATTTATATTTTATTTCTGCATTTTGTGTTGCGCCTGCAGTGTTGAAATATGCTACACTTTCTTTGTTTACTGTTGTGCTATCATCAGATAATAGCATCTTATGCTTTTGCCGAAAAGCTTTTTTGAAATCTGACATGTTGGCTGGATTCACAACGAGTGTAGCTTTAATTTGGTATCTTACATGTGTGATTTAATGAAAGTTTGATTTTATATCATTTTTTTGAATTTGGCGCTCTACATTTTCCCTGGTTATTGGCCAAGTAGGACGCAAGCGTCCCACATATCCCAGAGAGGTTAAACCTGTCTGCTCCAGTCCCCTGTCTCCTCCTGCAGCAGCCCTTCCAGCCCCTCAGCTCATCAATGACCATCCTTCCTATACCGTCCAGCGGCTTTTGGATGTGTGCCTTCGGTGTCGCTGCTGGCAGTACCTGGTGGACTGGGAGGGATACGGGCCTGAGGAGCGCTGCTGGGTGCTCCGCCATCACATTCTGGACCCCCCCCCCTTACAGGATTTCCATACCTCACACCCAGATAAGGTGGCGCCCATAGAGGGTGGAGGGGTGTTACTGTCACATCTGCTCCTGCCACGCCTTCTAGTGCTCATCTGGTGTCTCCTTGACCTGCCGCCACCCCCCTTGTGATCTCTCCCTCTCCCCCTCTCTGTGTGTGTGGGTGTGTGTGTGTGGGCGGAGACAGGTGTGCTGGAGTCAGAGCAGATCCCCCACCAGCTGCAACCTGTTCCATAATCGAGACCTCTACAAATACTCAGTCCTGCCACTTCCACACTGCCAGATCGTAATCTCTGCTCAGTCAGTCCATGTTTCTGGCCATTTGTTCCTGTTGTGCCTGTTTTCCTTGTCTGATGCTGTTTTCCTCTCCGCTACAGTTCTGCCCACTCTGACTCTGGTCCCTGTCTCCAGTCCGACTTCTCGTCAGTCCTGCTACTCTGTCCTGGATACCCCACTCTACGTTCCCTTGGATTCCCCTCCGGACCTGCTTACCCTGTCCCCACACCTCTCGCTCCAGCCTTTGCCTCCGCACCTGGTTTCCAGCAACCCGCCTGAGCTTCCCTTGTTCTGCACTCAATCTTCCCTTCATGTTTCAATAAATACCTTGGTTACCTCATCCCAGTCTCCTCGTCTGAATCTGCTTTTGTGTTCACCTGTTCCGCTCCGTGTGTCAAAAACTAGGACTGAAGGCTATAACTGGTTCTCACAAACGAGCTAGGAAAAGGCTTAGTAGAGTCAAAACTAACAATACCTCACAAATGCACAAACAGAATGAACTGAACTAAATAAGGAGCTGATGAGACCAGGTGAGTAATTAAAACATATGAAATCAATGAACAAAAATGAAAGACAGGCTAAGTTCAAGAACACAAAGAAACAGAACAGAAGGTGGACTAAAATAAATACAGAACCTTACACCACTGAGATGAGCAATAAGCAATGATGGATGTTTTTTAATTAAAACAATTTTAATAACAAAAACGAAATCAAACCCAGTTTAGAATTATTGTCTTTCTGACTGAACTTTGGAGATGGCTGTAATGTGGAAGTCCTTCATCGCAAGCTTGTTGAATGGATGCACAAATACAATTAGAAAACAAATAGCTAAAACAACTTTAGAATACTGAAAACAATTAAAGAAAAACAATTATATCATGGAATCTTAAAAGATACACTCAACGGCTGGTTTGGCTGTGTAAAAAACCGGGTCAGTTGTTACAATGTTGCTATGCTTGTCACTGAACTGGCATTCTATATATTTGTCAGCAAGGAAACAATGTGGCAACATTACATTACGTTGCCCCTCTTACTATGTAACACAGTAACTGTGTTAGCAACTATGTAGTTACATATCATTTGTAATTATTATGTACCTACCCAGGAGCAAGCAACTTAATTTAAAGTGAAACCCAGTAGGGTAAAACCTTTATAATTACTATGTAGTTACAATGTAACAACCTTTGCAGACAATAGGCTAACCAGGAAAGAATTAGGAGACAGAAGAACATTAGGTATAAGTATTTCCATAATTACAGAGTTGGTTGTTAAAGATAGTTATAATGTAATTAAATTGTTATACCTAATGTTCTCTTGTCTCCTAATTTCTCCTGGTTAGCCTATTGCCTGAAAAGATTGTTACATTATAAAGGTTATACCCTACGGGGTTTCACTATACATTAAGTTGCTTGCTCCTGGGTAGGCACATGATAATTACAAGTATATCCTATGTTACTGCATTTTTCTTACATTACACTTGATTGCGTATAGCCTTTGAGCCAGGTCATAACATAGAAATAAACACATTGAAAATGACTGGTAGTTAATGACAAGGTGGGCCTTGCTACAGTTGTTGTTGTCAAGTCCTAGCCTATTTATCAACCCTGGTACTACATGTGGATTTGATGGTAGTAGCACCTTGTATCGAGGTCCGATTTTGGTTTGAGTTATTAACATGGTAATTCACTGGTGACTTTCAAACATGTAATTACAAAACATGAGTTAGGCTACATAGTGGAACAAGAAAATGTGTAATAACATCAGTAGCTACACATGTGGAATAACATTCAGCAAATGAATGTGTAACAACTGATTCAGCAACAACTCTATTGCCATGTAATTACATAGCAAAACCTAGAACTATTATGTTGTGAACACAGTTATTAATGTGTTAGTTACATAGTAATAGGGACAACTTAATGGAAAGCAGCATACCACCCTGCACCACTGCTGGCTTGCCTCTGATGCTAAGCAGGGTTGGTCCTTGTCGGTCCCTGGATGGGAGACCAGATGATGCTGTAAATTGTGTTGGAAGGCCAGTTGGAGGCAATCTTTCCTCTGGTCAAAAAAATAAATAATAATAAAATATATATATATATATATATACATATAGACATACATTTATATACAGTACTAGTCAAAAGTTTGGACACATTTACTCATTCCAGGGTATTTCTTCATTTGACTATTTTCTACAGTGTATAATAATAGTGAAGACATCACAACTATGAAATAACACATATGGAATCATGTAGTAACAAAAAAGTGTTAAACAAATCCAAATATATTTTATATTTGAGATTCTTCAAAGTATCCACCCTTTGCCTTGATGACAGCTATGCACACTCTTGGCATTATCTTAACCAACTTCATGAGGTAGTCACCTGGAATGCATTTCAATTAACAGGTGCGCCTTGTTAAAAGTTCACTTATGGAATTTCTTTCCTTCTTAATGCGTTTGAGCCAATCAGTTGTGTTGTGACAAGGTAAGGGTGATATACAGAAGATAGCCCTATTTGGTAAAAGACGAAGTCCATATTATGGCAAGAACGGCTCAATTAAGCAAAGAGTTCAGTCAATCCGGAAGTCAGTCAAGTGCAGTCGCAAAAACCATGAAGCGCTATGATGAAACTGGCTCTTATGAGGACCACCACAGGAAAGGAAGACCCAGAGTTACCTCTGCTGTAGAGGATAAGTTCATTAGAGTTAACTGCACTTCAGATTGCAGCCCAAATAAATGCTTCACAGAGTTCAAGTAACATCACTGTTCAGAGGAGACTGCGTGAATCAGGCCTTCATGGTCGATTTGCTGCAAAGAAACCACTACTAAAGGACACCAATAATAAGAATAAACTTGCTTGGGCCCAGAAACACGAGCAATCGTCATTAGACTGGTGGAAATCTGACCTTTGGTCTGATGAGTCCAAATGTGAGATTTTTGGTTCCGACCGCTGTGTCTTTGTGAGACGCAGAGTAGGTGAATAGATGATCTCCGCATGTGTGGTTCCCAACATGAAGCTTGGAGGAGGAGGTGTGATGGTGTCGGGGTGCTTTGCTGGTGACACGGTCAGTGATTTATTTAGAATTCAAGGCACACTGCCTTGATTTCATGGCTACCACAGCATTCTACAGCGATATGCCATCCCATCTGGTTTGCGCATAGTGGGACTTCGTTTTTCAATAGAACAATGACCCAAAACACACCTCCAGGCTGTGCAAGGGCTATTTCACAAAGAACAAGAGTGATAGAGTGCTGCATCAGATGACCTGGCCTACACAATCGCCGACCTCAAACCAATTGATATGGTGTGGGATGAGTTGGACCGCAGAAGGAAAAGCAGCCAACAAGTGCTCAGAATATGTGGGAACTTCTTCAAGACTGTTTGAAAAGCATTTGGCATGAAGCTGTTTAAGAGAATGCCAAGAGTGTGTAGAGCTGTCATCAAGGCAAAGGGAGGCTACTTTGAAGAACCTCAAATATAAAATATATGTTGATATGTTTAACACTTTTTTGGTTACTACATGATTCCATATGTGTTATTTCATAATTTTGATCTCTTCACTAATATTCTACAATGTAGAAAATATTGTAAAAACAAAGAAAAAACCTTGAATGTGTAGGTGTGTACAAACTTTTAACTGGTACTGTACATCCCAATGCCCCAGGTCAGTGATTGGGTACATTGCCCTCTGTAGGGTGCCGTCTTTTGGTTGGGGCATTAAACGGGAATCCTGACTCTCTGTGGTCACTAAAGATCCCATGACAGTTATCGTAAGAGTTAGGATGTTAAACCCGGTGTCCTGGATAAATTCCCAATCTTGCCCTGATAACATCATGGCTACCTAAGCATCCCCAGCTTCAAATAGGCTCATTCATCCCCACTCCTCTCCCCTTTAACTATTCCCCAGGTCATTGCTGTAAATTGGAATGTGTTCTCAGTCAACTTACCTGGTAAAATAAGGGTAAAATAATACACAAATAAAGTGTTACCAACAATTGTTCTGCGCTGTATACATGCTATGTAAACAAGCAATATGGTTAGCGTCAACTGGAACTTAGGCCTAATAAATCTACCTTTTCATGTGTGGCCAACTTTTCCTAGAGCGCCTCAGTATATACTAAGATTTTTGCACAGCCAAGCCTCAACACAACGGATTGAAACTGATCCATTAATTATGATCTTCAATCTAGACTGTGGACTTCATCATTAAGTGCCAATTGTCTACTAGCTGTCTTTTCTTCCTGACTCAGGTGTATAAGGCTTGGGTGGAAGACAAGCAACATAAAATTGAGTCATGCCTGATATGGCAATTCATATTATTTTTCCTAAATTATTTGTTGTTAACTTACATCTCAAAGCCATGCATGAAAGAAGCCTTGATCTGGTGCACACATATTTATCCAACTGTTATAATTAATCAGAAAGCAATTTACTCCACACCTTGCACTTGGGTACAACAAAATCAAAACATGACGGAGGTACAGTCAATTCCTAAATTATCTTACACATGGCAAGGCTCACATAGTATTTGGTTTCCATTCGACATAGACTCAGGTGGTATTTGTATGAAAATAGAGAATCTTCCAGTCTGTTTTAAAGACTACATTATGAGATGAGGTATATCATGTTTGATTCAAGTAACATGGATTTGCCTGAAGCACTTTGCGCGAACAACAACTGAGAATACATGTTTTGAAATATCTGAAAAGAAAGCATGCATTTGATAAAACACATTCAACTTAACTTCAAATATCCCAATCGGATCTGATACTTGAAGAAAAGATTAAGATAGATTGGATAACTCAGTGATTCATAGATTGAAAAGAAAAATAGATCTTTAATATTCCAGCACTTAGGCTTACTGTAAACCCTGAGAGGAATTGATTCAGTCGAAAGCTTCTGCTTTCAAAGACATGGCATCAACATGGAAATAAAGGGAATGTATCTGGTTTGAAGCATAGCTAATGGATAGACACACAGCAGCAGATGACATGGCAAAGTATTCAAACACATAACTACTTATCCATATCTGATTGTAATACACTGTCTTATTTGGCCTCGGCACATTGTCCCTGGTGAAATCCCAGTAATTACAGACAATTGCCTACTGTATCCATGTTCTCTCCCTACGGCCATACTACATCTCATGGAATGAAACAGAATCAAAGACAAGTCTTAAAAACAACACAAGTTACTGTTTCAATTTAGGTTCTGGTGATGTTTTTTTCCCTCACCTATCGGGAATCAGTTAATAAATGACCTTGTTGTAAGACGAGGGAAATAAGTTCAGTAAAAAGTTTTTAACAAAGCAACATCTCTGAAAGTGAGCAAGACGTGTCATGCATATCTTTCATGTGTTAATACACTCCAGATCTGGCTCCAACTAATTAACAGCAGAAGTGAGTGGAGAGGGAGATGGTCTCTCTAAGGGCCGAGCAGTCATCCCTGGGGAAACTCATTTACCTATTGTAGTGGATCGAGAGCTGCCTGCTTCCTGTTGCTAGAGAACCTCACCCCTTAAAAAGCCACAAACAATAGCTAGAGTCAGGAATGTACTTTCCGCTACTCTTTCATGTCCTCCATTCTACCTCATTTATGTTCTAGTTTGAATCAAATGGAATTGCAAATGTTATACAGCTGCAAAAATCCTCTCGATTCCCCTCCATTTGTGTGATGCTCTAATTAAAAAGATGCATGCCAGCTCACAGTCACAATATCAAAGGTTATGGTACAGCCACATGTGCTGCTTGATGAATTACTTGACACAGTGTAAGCTTTTTAATGCTGTCTTTCCTAAAACATTTTGAATTCAATATCATCTTAGGCAGTACTGTGAAACCAGAGAGCAATTCCTCTGAAATCAGTAGGGACCGTCAGATGACTGAGATGTGCATGAAATCACGGATGATAGACCATGATTATTTGACATGAAACTAATTGCACTTTGTCTTTTCAGGTAATGAGGTAAGATTAGGTTCGAGTTATATGCGCAGGTGGCTGCTAAATAAAAGCGTACGGTGGAGCATATATTCATTTTCCTTTAAATATTTCAGGCAAACATGATGTTTGATTTAATTGATTGAGTTGTAATACCCTATTGGACCCTTGCCATTTATGCTGGTGTGCTTTCTTGCCTGATAAATGGAAGAGCCAGGAAGATTCTGGATTGGCAAACACACATTAGTACACTGGTGCCTGGATATCTGTCAGGTTGTATTGCCCTGGTCACTACCCTTAACCCCTATCTAGCAGTTAGCTCTGTGTTCCTAATGCTGTTAAATGAGGCAGCAGTGTGTGTGTGTGTGTGTGTGTGTGTGTGTGTGTGTGTGTGTGTGTGTGTGTGTGTGTGTGTGTGTGTGTGTGTGTGTGTGTACTACATAAATTACCCATTTGCAGTCATGCTTAAACTGCTTGGACAGTTATTTGGCAAAACATGTAGGCCCATGTGTGTGTGCTTGCATGCTTGCGCTGGTCTGTGCCTGTGTGGGTTCTTATATTATTCCGCTCATATTATCTAGAAATTGCCTGGACAGTCATTTGGCTCATGCCTGGATTCCATTTTTTATCTTGGGTAGAGGGGGCATGAGTGGAGGGCCTCAGGACAGTAGCAAAATCAATTGCCTAGAAATGACATCTGCCAGGATCTGCCTTCCGAGCGCTCCTAGGTACCATAAATGAAATCACAAGTCCTAATTGTGTGCTGATTTATTCACTTGTCTGAGTGCATCGTGGCAGGACAAGCTGCCCCTGAGCCCTCTCTGACTGGTCATACATAACACATTTATTTACCCTCTCCCCTATTCACAGCACCACTGGGGAAATTACCCCCCTTTCACCCCACATTTTATTAATTTAGCAGTTTTGTGGCAGAATGTAAAATGAAATAGCTGCAGAGACAACTGTCACTTGTTTCAAGTAAGATAAATAAGTCAGCGCCCATAGTGGTTAGGGTGCATTTTCTGTTTTCTTGCTGATTGAGTGTCACAGATGAGGCTGCCAGCTTTGTGGTGTGACGTGGAGACTGGCATGGGCAAGCATAACCTACGGACAACAAACACAATTGCATTTTATCGATGGCAATTTGAATGCACAGAAAAACTGTGATGAGATCCTGAGGCCCATTGTGAGGCCCATTTCTTTTGAAGTATCTGGAACCAAGAGCATACGTGTATTCCCAGTCATATGAAATTCATAGATTAGGGCCTAATGGATTAGTTTCAGTTCACTGATTTCCTTATATGAACTGCAACTCAGTAGAAATCATTGAAATTGTTGGGCGTTGCGCTTGTTTTTGTTCAGTATAATTTCCACCCTATACTTCCGTCCACTTAGATCCTCAATGAGAAGCCAACGATTGTTCATAGGGATACTTCCACGGCAGGACTAGAAGGGTGACAGCCTACTGAAACTTTAACCCAGTGCACCTCTAAATAAAACATTAAACAATACCTACTAAAGTGGCTCTGAGCCAGAAAATATAAAACATTGATAAAGCTTGGCGTGTCACACCAGGAAATGTTTCTAAGTCGTGAGTTATCCCCCTCCTCTTGTCACCCTGACAACGGTCACGGGGTTACAAACATGGCTCTGACAAGGAGAGCAGACATTTCACAAGACAAATAAAGAGAGAGGGGAGAGAGCTAGGGATAGATAGAAAGATGGAGCTAGAGGGATAGAGTCATGGGATGAGAGATGTACAGTATCATGACCAGGAAGTAGAGAGGAAGAGGGGCTTTAGAATGATACAGAGTAAGATGGTAGAAGGAACTCCGAGATAGAGAAATGGACCATGTGGAAACTGGAGACACAGAAGGAGAGAGAGTGTGTCTGTGTGTGTGTGTGTTAGAGACTCATTTTAGTGGAGGGAACAGCTCTGCGTTTTCCAGCTCATTAGGAATATCTTTCCTGTCCTAGACCATTTGATAGCAGCATTAATCTACTGCTACACTGGGCTTATTCTCCCTATTTATGGTTATATCATGAAGGTTATTCCAGTCAACCATGTAAACGTGTGCTTTTTCTGGCTATTGTGTATTCCAAAACCTGCAGCACACCTTTTGTTAAGCACACCTGCATGCACTGGATTAAATAGCAGTGTCTCCAGCTCAAAACACTGAGAATCACGAACGAATGCAAGTTACACAAACACTACTTGGGAGTATGTGTGATTTTCCTGTGCACTTCAGTCACAGTAGGGCTGTGTCAGGCCAGTGCATCTCACCCTTAGGTTAGGTAATCCTCAGAGAACCATCAAGCTCTTTGCAGTGTCAAGACTGAACTCACATCATTAAACACTACAAGGACTTTGTCCAAGTTCTTAAGCGAGGTTTCCAAAAGCAGCATTTTGATCAGTCTGGCAGACTGTAGTCTTCTGCGTTTTACTTTTTATTGGCAACGTGTAATGAGGCAGAGTCACACTGCTTTGAAAAGAACTTGCCATTCATTGGATCCACTTGGCATTTACAGTATGTCAGTCATGTTTTAGTTGTCTCAGTCTTTTTTGGTTACAGTCTAAGCAGCATTTTGAAATCAATTGTATTCATGGACTGTGGAATGTTATTGGGGCCTTGGTAGATATTTCATCCAGCCCCAGCAAGAGTCACAAACGGCCACGCGAGGACAGCCAATTCACAAACCAGTAGACTCATTCAGAGAGCTAAGGACTGTTACAAAGATTAGATCACAGGTCATTTCTCTTTGAAAGGTTGCTGATATTTAAGTGCCCTCTAGACATGAACATGTATTAACTTGGATGGCTGAATAAACATCGCAAAAAATAATTAGCATGATTAGTTTGGGAAAATAATAAATCATGTAAATAAATCATGTTTGCCTCACAGTCTTGTCTTCTGCTAATGGTCCTAACACTGGACAAGGTGTTGATGATGATATCCAATGGTAGAAAACATCCTTCCCTGTATTTCATAGACCCAGATGGTCTTTGTAGACTTTATGTGGGCTTGACAAAGGACATTTGCCTCTGGTTGTCTGCATCATTCTCTGTCATCTGACATTTAGATCTGTCTTGGGGTGATGGCAGGTGGTTATTTTACTTAGCATGATCAAGCATGACTAGACAAAAAAACGTATTAGAATATTTGGCTTGGCAGTTGTATATCTATATCCGGTAGACTCCATGCAGGGCATGGTTTTTCATGGAAGTGAAGTATTATGGAGTATGGAATATTGTCATTGTGTCCACCTTCTATGGTCACATTTTTTTGTAAATGTGGAGATTTGTTATCCCACCTAAATAGTAGACATGCTTAAGACTGTTTTCATTGGGGGGAAGGCAGTATTTGTCATTTCATACGCATACTCCTCTCACAAATAGAAAGTAAGCAAAGATCAAAACACACAGGCTTGTGGTTAAAAACTTGCGATTGAAATTCAGGTCCTGCCATTGAACAACAGTTGGCCATTCTCCCATAAAATTGGGAGTGCATATTTGTGTTGTGTTTTTTTGAGCATTTTTTTTTTTCTCCCTCTACCGCCTGCCTTTCATGTGATGAATCTCAATTATGGCAAGGTCACCTCTCATTCTGTTGATCTCTCTGTTGTTTTATTGGAACTGGCAGTACTTCCACACTATCATGGTGCAGTTATTGACAGCCAGATTCCTTTCCAAACAAGAGTGACAAAAATGTGGTAAAATTACATCCTCTCCTCTAATTTGGGGTGACAGAATTGGTACATCTACACTTCATACTCCGGCTAATGGCCTTATCATAATCTCTGGAGATGTATTCGTATATGTTGTTCATACCGCTTGTCTGTCTTTATATTTGCATTTCTGAGATGCAATTGCTTATGATCCAGGGAGGCCTTCAATGCGTTGCCACAGAAATAATAAGCATGGACAACTTTACTATTACCATATAATGAATAGTTTTTAGGAGCTTGGAATGAGGAAATGAGAATTTCAAAACAGGCATTATGATACGCAAACATTTATTTTTGCATGGCATTTTTACTCATAATCCAATATTTAGCTGTGTTAGCTGGTGTTTAGATACATATACAGTACCAGTCAAAAGTTTGGACACACCTATTCATTCCAGGGTATTTCTTTATTTTTCCTATTTTCCACATTGTAGAATAATAGTGAAGGCATCAAAACTATGAAATAACACATATGGAATCATGTAGTAACCAAAAAAGTGTTAAACAAATCAAAATATATTTTATATTTAAGATTCTTCAAAGGAGCCACCCTTTTCCTTCATGCTATCGTGAATCTAGGTAAGACACAAGTGCAGACTGTGTGAAGTAACAATGTTTAATGTAACCACAGGGGCAGGCAAATGACAGGTCAAGGCAGGCAGGGGTCGATTATCCAGAGTAGGAGCAAAGATACAGGACGGCAGACAGGCTCAGGGTCAGGGACGGGCAGAGTGGCCAGGTGGGCGGATACAGGTTCAGGACAGGCAAGGGTCAAAAACCAGGAGGACGGGAAAAGGAGAGACTGGGAAAAGACAGGAGCTGACAGCTTGACAAACAAGATGAACTGGCAACAGACAGACAGAAAACATAGGTATAAATACACAGGGGATAATGGGTGACACCTGGAGGGGGGTGAAGACAATCACAAAGACAGGTGAAACAGATCAGGGCGTGACAGGTGCCAGCTTTACACACTCTTGGCATTCTCCCAACCAGCTTCATGAGGTAGTCAACTGGAATGCATTTCAATTGATCCAATCAGTTGTGTTGTGACTAGGTAGGGGTGGTATACAGAAGATAGCCCTATTTGGTTAAATACCAAGAACAAGTCCATATTATGGCAAGAACAGCTCAAATAAGCAAAGAGAAATAACAGTCCATCATTACTTTAAGACACGAAGGTCAGTCAATCCAGAAAATTTCAAGAACTTTGAACATTTCTTCTAGTGCAGTTGCAAAAACTATCAAGCGCTATGATGAAACTGGGTCTTATGAGTTACCTCTGCTGCAGAGGATAAGTTCATTGGAGATAACTGCACTTCAGATTGCAGCCCAAATAAATGCTTCAGAGAGTAAAAGACACATCAACATCAACTGTTCAGAGGAGACTGCGTGAATCAGGCCTTCATGGTCGAAGTGCTGCAAAGAAACCACTACTAAAGGACACCAATAAAAAGAAGAGACTTGCTTGGGCCCAGAAACACGAGCAATGGACATTAGACCGATGGAAATCTGTACTTTGGACTAAGGAGTCCAAATGTGAGATTTTTGGTTCTATCCGCTGTGTCTTTGTGAGACGCAGAGTAGGTGAACAGATGATCTCCGTATGTGTGGTTCCCACCGTGAAGCATGGAGAAGGTGTGATGGTGTGCTTTGCTGGTGACACTGACAGTGATTTATTTAGAATTCAAGACACACTGAACCAGCATGGCTACCACAGCATTCTGCAGCAATATGCCATCCCATCTGGTTTGCACTTAATGGGACTATCATTTGTTTTTCAACAGGACAATGACTCAAAACACACCTCCAGGCTGTGTAAGGGCTATTTGACGATAAAGGAGAGTGATGGAGTGCTGCATCAGATGACCTGGCCTCCACAATCACCCGACCTCAACCCAATTGACATGGTTTGGGATGAGTTGGACCGCAGAGTGAAGGAAAAGCAGCCAACAAGGGCTCAGCATATGTGGGAACTTCTTCAAGACTGTTGGAAAAGCATTCCTCATGAAGCTGGTTGAGACAATGCCAAGAGTGTGCAAAGCTGTCATCAAGGCAACGGGAGGCTACTTTGAAGATTCTCAAATATAAAATATATTTTGATTTGTTTAACACTTGTTTGGTTACTACATGATTCCATATGTGTTATTTCATAGTTTTGATGTCTTCACTATTATTCTGCAATGTAGAAATTAGTAAAAATAAAGAATAACCCTTGAATGTGTAGGTGTGTCCAGACTTTTGACTGGTACTGGATTTATACATAATTATTTAACTACATGTGAGCAAAAATAGCTGTAAGTAGGAGTAGAAGTATTGTTCTCGGTTAATTTACTCCAATCCCGCAAACATGAGTAGGTGTATTCAAACTTTTGACTGGTACTGTATATGAAGTAATAAATCAACTTTTACCTTGATAGAACTTCGATAGGCTCTTTCTGATATATCGTTCATTACCTATTCATCATTATACCGTCACTCAATCCGAGTTTCATCTACTGTTTTACAGACAAATGCAAGTCACAGAGTGGTGGCACAGCTAAGTGACGATATCTATCACGTGTATTTAATGTGGGTGCTAACACTCTTAATTGTATTTCTCGTGCAACATCTGTTGCTTGAGAAAAAAACAGAAATGGTTTGGCTCACAATTGACAGTAACGTGGTTAAGCGTGAGTGCTTAGTGCATAAAGCTAACAGATAGGCTCTTGATAAGTCGCTGACGTAACACGTTTAGTAATCAATGGCCGTTTACTTCAGCAAAGCACAGATGTATTTTATTTACCCCTACTTTGTCGCCTTCACACATCATCTGAATGCTGTCTCACTGAAGGGTTTTGTCACGTTAAAGGCATCAGACAGAGACATGCAGTCGAGTTGGATGTTGAGTGGTGAATGGGGCTTGGAAGGGGACTTGGCTCACACAGGGATGGTTTATACTGTCTTTTCAGACCTTCACAATGGGCAGGTTTGGGACTGGGCTATAGCCTTAACATAGAGCATAGAGCCACACTGTGCTGCAGTGCTGGGATTCCCAGACATGGCCTCATTCAATGCACAAAGGACTCCATGAAATGCCATTCTGGTCCCACAACCCACCTGGCATTGTCTGATAAATTATCAAAAATAATAAGATCCCCTCTCCTCCCCAGACATAGCAGTATACTTAGTATACTGCAGCACTTTGAAAAGAGACCATCAGAATTGACTTTGAAAATGACCATCAGAAGAGTGTTTCAATGAGTACACCGAGTACTGTGTGGCCCTATGCACGTACCATATCTTAACATTATTTGCCATAGAATTAAATGGCTTTATAATCTGTTTAGAAATAATTGGTCAACGAATGACCCCCCAAAAAACGGGATTTGGCAAAACCAAAAAGGATTAATTACTTTTCTCACTTTGCAAGGTGACAGTAATTACTTTCATCAACTGGAACCAAAAAGTAATTGGCAGACACTTAATTAAAGGTTACAGCTTTGACTGAATTGTGAAAGACCAGACTATTACAAGTCCCGTTATTCAATCAAGATATACATGGAATAATTGGTATGTTGTCCTCTTGAGGAATTTGTAAATGTGGGGCTTTGAGGGGTGGTTAGTGTTTGTAAACATGTCTAGGCAAGGTTATTCCAGACCAAGCATTGATTGGGTAAATAGAACTCTGTTGTCAAGGCCGCTTTAAAAAGTCAAATATAGCATATCGTCAACACTGTTTGATCTAATGGCCTTTGTGTTGATATTATTCACACAGCAAAATACAGACCCATGACGATGACAAAATGGCAATGGAGAGAGAGAATGGCCATGATGACTGTCCGTGAATACAAAAAGTAAAGTTTAGGCATTAATCAATGATAGAAAAAGGTGGTAAATATTGCAAGCTAAACTCAAGAAAAGAGCCTTACACTTAGATCAATGCACATTTCAGAAAGCTTCTGGTCACAGTAGACCTTCGTCCGTGCATAGACAAACACAATGGAAGGCTCTATGAGTAGTGACAGTGAGTCAGTAAGTCAGGCAACCTTTAATTGTCTACGCTCTGACAAAAATCTTCACTAGAATCTATGTGCAGGAATCAGACTATCAAATCAGTTTCTCATATCAAAGTCAAGTAGCCATGATTTCTATATGGAGGTCAAACTGAACCATACTACAAAATCAAAGCTCAAATTGCTTTCCATCACTCAACTTCTTCCATCTCTCATCATCCGATGATTGCTTGCTACTTCAATCTGTCCCATCCTTTCTCCCCATGATGCAGTGAACCATGTGCTCCTCCACTCTAGTAGACATGACTGGATCTCTATCCCAGGTGTTCAGCAGAAAGGTCATTTTCCTCAGGTGTCTCTAATTACCTATCATTTTGTATTTATGGCTTCAGATATTCATCATCACACTCATATCCAGCCTGGTCACATTTGATACAAGTCAGTATTCTACGTACATCCATTTCTGAGGTCATCGGGAGATGACGTGGAAACTAGCCACTAGGGGCAACAGTTACTGTTACCTTCAAGTAGGTTTCGGTTTTTCTAGGGCTTTGTGGATGGGGATGGCGGATGGGTCTAAGCATCTGCCTCTGATTCCAAAGGTTGCAAGTTGTTTTTGAGATTTTTCTTTTAAGTCTATCCCAAACCTTAAAACCCTTACCGTAACCATTTGGATTAAACTTAACCCTAACCTTAAAAACTCTGAGTTAATGCCTAAACTTAACCGTAAACACTTTGAAATTTGAGGTTTGCAACAACTTCTACATTTGGCGTTTGATTAACATTGATAAACGTCTAATTCTGACGTGAGGCTGTGAGAGTTCGTTGTTCATCTCTCCCATGATGTACAGTAAGAAGGAGGTCTATGTCTCCCAGACTAAGTTACACACAACAAAGGGACAAAGAAGTTCCCAGACAGTGATGAAAGAAACTGAAGTCGACTATGTCTTAGAAAATCTTTTCATTACGTGACAATGCTCTATTGTAACAATATGTACCATCTGACAGTTACAGTTCTCTCTTGTGCCTCAACACAAAAGTGTACATTGACTCCAATAAAATTGATATTGACTCCACATTAAAATTGTATTTCACCTCGTGTATCTTTTCCACCAGTAGACATCTATTGTTCAGTCCTTTCCATTTACTTATTGCCTGCTTTTTTATGTGTGTTGGAAGTTTTCTATCCATGGTCCATGCTTACATACGTCCAATTACACTGGCATGTAACCCAACCATGTATTGCTAATTTTGCACATGCATTTTTATTTGTTAATTGAGTTTAGGCATCAATGTTTTTTATCACAAATTTGAGATGATATTTTCCATTACTCATAAACATTTAACTTCTTATGGCTGGGGGCAGTATTGAGTAGCTTGGATGAATAAGATGCCCAGAGGTGCCCAGAGTAAACGGCCTGCTACTCAGTCCCAGTTGCTAATATATGCATATTATTATATTTGGATATAAAACACTCTGAAGTTTCTAAAACTGTTGGAATGATGTCTGTGAGTATAACAGAACTCATATGGCAGGCAAAAACCTGAGAAGAAATCCAACCAGGAAGTGCGAAATCTGAGGTTGGTCGTTTTTCAACTTATTCCCTATTGAAGATTCAGTGCGATATGGGTCATGTCACACTTCCTAAGGCTTCCACTAGATGTCAACAGTCTATAGAACCTTGTTTAATACTTATACTGTGAAGTGGGGCCGAATGAGAGGGGAATGAGTCAGAGGTCTGGCAGAATGCTTTGAGCTCGTGACGCTCGTTCACGTGAGAGCGAGCTCTGTTCCATTTGCTTTTCTGAAGACAAAGGAATTCTCCGGTTGGAACATTATTGAAGATTTCTGTTAAAAACGTCCTAAAGATGGATTCTATACATCGTTTGACATGTTTCTACGGACTGTAACGAAATTTTTTGACATTTCGTCTGCTCCTAGTGAACGCGCTTCGTGACTTTGGATTTGTTTACAAAATGCGCTAACAAAATTAGCTATTTGGACATAAATGATGGACATTATCGAAAAAACCCAAACATTTATTGTGGAACTGGGATTCCTGGGAGTGCATTCTGATGAAGATCATCAAAGGTAAGTGAATGTTTATAATGTTATTTCTGACTTCTGTTGACTGCACATTATGGCGGATATCTTTTTGTCTTGATTGGGCTCTGAGCGCTGACCTCAGATTATTGCATGGTTTGCTTTGCTCTGACACAGCGGTTGCATTAAGGAGAAGTGGATCTAAAATTCCATGTATAACACTTGTAGCTTTGATCAACGTTTATTATGAGTATTTCTGGAAATTGATGTGGCTCTCTGCAAAATCACCGGATGTTTTTGGAACTACTGAACATAACGCGCCAATGTATACTGAGATTATTTTATATAAATATGAACTTTACCGAAAAAAACATACATGTATTGTGTAAAATGAAGTCCTATGAGTGTCATCTGATGAAGATCATCAAAGGTTAGTGATTAATTTTATCTCTATTTCTGCTTTTTGTGACTCCTGTCTTTGGCTGGAAAAATGGCTGTGTTTTTCTGTGACTTGGCGGTGACCTAACATAATCGTTTGTGGTGCTTTCGCTGTAAAGCTTTTTTGAAATCGGACACTGTGCTGGGATTAACAACAAGATTACCTTTAAAATGGTATAAGATACTTTCATGTTTGAGGAATTTTAATTATGAGATTTCTGTTGTTTGAATTTGGCGCCCTGCACTTTTACTGGCTGTTGTCATATCGATCCCGTTAACGGGATCTCAGCCATAAGTTAAACTGGTCTCAATTCATTCACTCACTTTGACTTCCTTGTCTGATTTGTATTTGTAAATTAACCACATCTGGTTTCAATATCTGTCCTGTAGATATGGTAATGAAAAAGTTGTGCACCTGTTTACAAACAGAATGATAACGTAGACAATACTGCACCGTACTGTGGATTTCCAAGCTTCTTAGAAATACAATAAATCCTTTGTTTGACTGTGTTTTCCTTGAAGGAAAACTAATCACAGCTGGTGCCCCTAAAGAACGCAATTAATGAGTTGCTTCATTTCCGCCATTTTCTACTTCCTAATGGTTATTTTTTTTCAAATCATTCCAGTGGCTAATTATAATGTGAAGTAAGGGTCTAAATGTAAAGAATTCAGACAGCATGAAGTATACGAGCTCATTTGAAAATGTGCATACACATTTAGCTTAGCACGTTTAGTTAGAAGGTTGGCTACCCAGTGGTGGCACGTTGTTACGTAGTTTTTTGCCGGGTTGATTTAAACTAGTGATGTTGTAAGGTGTTGTAGGTTAGGGTTGGAAGAAAGAAGATGAATCATCAATAGTATGCTCCAATAGCCATGTGCTGCTGTTTGCACAGCACTATGGAGCTGTCCACTGGGTTGTGGTGCTGAAATCCAGTCTGCCTCTGTGGTGTGCATCGTACATGTCTGGAACCAAGGCTCATCAACGAATGGACCTGCCACGCTGACGGGGTGAAACCCCACAGATACTGATAACGGCACCCAAAACAAAACAGTAATGACAAGAAGAGACTCTTCAAGCTGTCTGGAGGCTTACATAGAGACAAAGGGATGAGTGCTGCACACTCCCCGTTTCTTTGTTGTAAATGTCTGACGTTTGGACACCACAGGTAGGACACATGCTTGTTAAAACTGTGCGACCAGCTCTAAAGCTGCTTGTTTGGATTTGTTTAATTGCATTCCAGCCAGGGGGCAAGATCAGAGAAGAAGTCCCATGAGCAGCCTCCTGTTGTTGTCTTATAACCTGCAGAGCTGCCTACACTAACTTTCACAACTTTACTCAATTTACATTTTTACAGTATTTATCACTGAAAACCTATAGCACGGAATGTCTTATATCCATGGTTTTGTATTAGCATGAGATATCACTGGACAACTTGTAACCTAGTGAACTGAGACTGGAAATAGTTGAGAACATAAATTGAATTAGACTGGTGGAGAAACATTGCTGAATAATGTGTATTAGCTCTATTGACAGAAGAAACCATTACTGTACTGTAAAGCAATGGTTTATATTTTAGGGTGAAGTTTCTCTGTAAGCGTTATTGTGCGTTTCCACAGTATGGAGAAACACACTTAGATAGGGTGCACAATTCCCATCATCCCTAGGCATTTCATGATACATTAAGCCCCATTAATTCATTTTGGGTACCTGGGGAATTGCTGGAGGGAAATTGCATGTAAGGAAAATGGACACTAAGCAGTCTTTTAGGCAGTAAGGCAAAGCTGCACAGAGACATATCCATCAGTTAAATGAGTAAAAGCTCACGTTCCCAATGGAGCTGCCTAATAAGAATCTATCGACTGATTTCGTTTTTTTATTTTTTTATTTTTTTACTTACCCCGTATGGACAGATATGTCTGGTAGCCTCTGTAACTATATTTTACATAGCCTGTTAATACAGAATCTAACTTCTCAGAAGGGGGAAGATGTCAATGTGAAGGAGAGACGTTTTCATCCGAGGTGCGTAGCTGAATAAGATCTACCAGTGTGATGACGATCTTAAGATCTTATGCTGACTTAAATAAAGGTTAAATAAAAAATAATAATACAAAGAAAAATGGAAGATTACACATTTGTATGTGGGAAACTTCACACAAACACATCTATAAGAATGATTTAGCTATGAATCAATAGACTCAGAAACAGCAGGAAGACTTTGGTTTAACCTGATTGCTGGGGTGAATAATAACAAGGAATAGATCCTCAGAATTCTTACTGTGTTGAAAAAGGGAGCTCACAGGCAGAATGATTCGTTTTTACAGAGATGTGCATGCCTCAGGACTCTGTCCGGCCTCATTGACTGGCTGGTACTGTATGTTTCAGGATCACCCTATCGGCTGTTAATTGTTATTGCTTTTTACCATGCCTTTTTACAGACTGATTTAGACCTAGGAAGCCTCTTGGCAATCAGTGACATTAATTGATCGACTGCCAAAAAGACAAGGAAAGCAGCAGGTCTTAGCTGTTGGGGACTGGAGTTGGGCAACCCTGGTTTGGGCCATATCTTTGAAATGTAAGTAGTCAAGACATACCTCAGCAATCACTCAATACTAATAGATATGCTTCACTCCTAGCACTTTCCTATTCAATACAACTTGGCGAATGTCCCCTGTGATATTGCGGCACATTTCAACTGATCAATGCTACACCAAGCAAAATTGATTGAAATTAGAATCGAAATGAAGACTCTCATACTGGAAATTCAATCAAACTCCCGGGCTACTTCAGCTGGGTTTCAGGGAGGATTGATCTGTGCCATCGACGAGCCCACATTAAGTCGTCAATGGAAAATATCAATATTGTACTCAGCATAACAAAAGATAACTGATTATTCATGTATTTACAATGCTTAGAGGTAATTTCATCAAACCGGTCCCGAGAAATAAGAAACTTTTAAAAAGCAAAACTTCTGAAAGGTGGAACTGGAATCCAATACATAAGCCATCACGGTTGCAAAGCAGATTTTGCAGGTAGGGAACACATCTCTCCAATGCCCAAGGCCAGATTTTCATAACAGCAGGACACTATGCTTGGTGTAAGCAAATAGGCCTACATTAAACTACACATTTTAAGTGAGTTACATGGTCAAATGTATACAATGTGAGATTTACAGTGATCATTAGCCTGTATTCCAATTTTGAGATGGCATCCTACATTTCATTCTGTTTAGCAGATAAAGGCCAAAGGCCCGGCCTGCACAGCCACATTGTATTACTGCAAATTGCCGTGAAGATAAAGCAGGGGCCTGAGTGCCAGACAGGACAGTAATTCACCATCCACTCATGTTATAGGCTTTTCATTTCTTCCATTTACCTCATACAGACCGTATGAGAGTAAACTCTTCATCATCGGTGTGGTGCCGTCTCCCAGCATATCTGCCCGCCAACAATGAGCGGTTCTGACAAATACCAGGATTCAGTCAAGCTTTAAGAAAAATAACAAAGCTGGTTTCAACTTTATTAAGTCTATTGTCTTCACCTACTGAAGCAAACAAAAGCTCTTTCGGTGTAAATGACCTCTTTCTATGAACCAAATTGGAGCTTCACACCAAAATGTGAAACTAATCCCAAATTCATGAGATTAAAGAAATTTGTATTGTGATGTTGGAAAAAAATTATAATCTAGACAGACATTTTATTTCATTTCCTGTATGGTGATATGCAAATGATCAGCATTTGCATAATCTTTTCACAAAATGAAAAACAGATAATCAAATAGCATCACATCCCATTTATATTCAATTAGCTGTTATTTATGCAAAGTCCTGCCGTAAAAAATAATTCATAATTGCAAGGGAATAGAAAATGGTCTGATGTTCGAGTTTTCAGAGGGACAACTAAGGAAGTCTGAAGTCCCACAACCAAGGAACTAATACACACTGCCTGGTTGGGTGTATCGCTTTTCATTAAAGATGGCATGACTTGGACAACATGTTTATTGCATGCCTGTATAGACAATACAAAAAATAATCATTAGGAACAGACCTTATATGACAGAAATCATATGACATTCTTTTTCCTATTTATCATTCTCTTCAGTAATGGATCTATCTGCAACCAGCATACCGTCAGATGGATTTTAAGTAATTACATTTGATGGATGAAATTTGTTGAATTTGAGCCTATGACATAATAATCTCCTTTGACTCATTCCAATTTTTTGAGTTGTGGTCATCCTCATAATTTCACATAATAATGAGCTTTGGGTTAAAGCTGTCTGGACCCGTCCTAGATGTGGTTCTGACTTGACCCATCCAGTCAGCCTCATTAGACTTCCAGTGTTGAATACTAATGTGCACCTGTTATGGTTACAGGGCTTGTAGCCTTTAAAAGACTAATCCAAGGATTCTGATCTAGTTTTTCAACACAAAAATGTAGAATATGGAAACGGTGAGACGAATAACAATTCTTTACGTTTTTACTGATTTCGTACACGTCTGCATTACTGTGGAAATAATAAAGTACTTTCTCTCTTCCCACTCTTTCTCTTTACTTTTTTCAGTGAGAAATCCTCTTAAGAGAGTTTTTCAAAATAACATTATCTTCAAACAAACATTTCACTTTTAATCATTGTATTTTCCTTATACAATTCACCCTTTGAAGCTGTTCTTTTTCAGAGTGTCCGTAGGGATTTGCTCCCCAAGTGGTCTGTGTGCTTACTTACACCAAAGCTTCTCTTTCAAACTGAGCTTTGAGTAAAATAAAAAGAAGTCTCACAGGAGAATAGGTGGAGTGAAACTAATGAACAATTCACTTGACAGGAATACAAAAATCTGATACTTCCATATCATACCTCTCACCAAAACACTACCTTGCTTGGATATTCACATGGCAATCAATGAAGCGGTCGACCGACCATTCAATCAGATGATCGATCGATAAATGGGATGATAACATTTTGTGATGCACTGTAGTTGTCCACGGCAACAGTCTTCCATTCAAAAGCTGGTAGTCGAGCCACAGAAATGCTAGTGATGGACACATGCACTTGAATGGAGGCCATAAAGATAGAAATAAAAATGTAGTCTAAATGGGAACACAGTGTACAATTTATCATCTTCATGAACACAATTACTGTAAGAATCATTTGCGTATCTGTTTCTTTGTGTTTTTTTTTAAATATATTTGAGACCGACAGTACAGTAACAAAGCAAATTGAACCATTCATAAATTATAAGGACGGTATGATGTTACGCGCCTCTGCTTTTGAACCACATCTCGTAAAAACTGTAATTCAACATAATAACAAGTATTACGTGGCCATAGCTGAAATCTAGGGCAAATCTGGCACTCAATACCCTGCATGGCCATAGATTGAAGTGACAATCTCTTAAATGTTTTTTTTTTACTGAGGAACTCTATACTCACCTCACGTTGCACATACAAACAAACACATTGACCAGCCACATCCTCATACGATCTGTTATCTGCACAAGAACATGCAGCTGCAGTAAAATAGTTCATGATGGGAAACAACACTCTCTGTGTAAAACTGTAGTCTTAAATTTACATGTCATTCATGATCAATTGCAAATGGTATTCTTTGTCTGAATGCGAGTAGATCAATTAACAACATAAGCCTGCAGGGGAGTGAGACTAGAGCAACTCAGGTAAGCCTTTAACCTCAAAGACAGTTTAAGTGGTGACCTAACACAGTGTTTGAAGTTATGATTTATGGATTGGGAGATATTATTCTTTGTTCTATTCACAGCGCTGAGGGCCGATAAGGGTAAGTACAATAGCAAGATTAGACCGGCGATTGGATACATTCCTGAGACGGTTACTGGTGAAATCTCCTCTGTGCGTTTGTAATGCAGTTCCCTCTGTAACAACAGGCCCGTGATAATGTTATTGCTCATGCTTCATGACCAGAGAAGATAAGAGAAATTAGTTTCTGTAAGCCCTGCACAGGCTTAACCTTTGACTCTTCTTAGGCCCTACAACCCCAGAAAACCCCACCTGAGTATAGCCAGTGTGTCTATGTATGTGGATGACTCAACACTATACACGTCAGCTACTACAGCAACTGAAATGACTGCAACACTTAACAAAGAGCTGCAGTTAGTTTCAGAATGGGTGGCAAGGAATAACTTAGTCCTAAATATTTCAAAAACATTGTATTTTGGACAAATCATTCACTAAACCCTAAACCTCAACGAAATATTGTAATAAATAATGTGGAAATTGAGTAAGTTGACGTGACTTAACTGCTTGGACTTACCCTGGATTGTAAACAGTCATGGTCAAAACATATTGATACAACAGTAGCTAAGGTGGGAAAAAGTCTATACATAATAAAGCGCTGCTCTACCTTCTTAACAGCACTATCAACAAGGCAGGTCCTACAAGCTTTCGTTTTGTCACACCTGGACTACTGTTCAGTCATGTGGTCAGGTGCCACAGAGGGGAAATTGCAATTGGCTCAAAACAGGGCAGCACGGCTGGCCCTTGGATGTACACAGGGAGCAAACATTAATACTATGCATGTCAATCTCTCCTGGCTCAAAGTATAGTAGAGATTGATTTAATCACTACTTGTATTTATGAGAAGTATTGACATGTTGAAAGCACTGTCTGTTTAAACAACTAGCACACAGCTCAGACACCCATGCATACCCATCTGCCACACTGATCCTCAACACTGGGGCCCCTCAGGGGTGCATTCTTAGTCTCCTCCTGCAATCCTGTTCACCCACGATTGTGTGGTCAAGCACAACTCCAACACCATCGTTAAGTTTGCTGACGACACAACAGTGGTAGGCCTGATTACCGACATCGATGAGACAACCTATAGGGAGGAGGTCAGAGACCTGGCAGTGTGGTGCCAGGACAACAACTTCTCCCTCAATGTGAGCAAGACAAAGGAGTTGATCGTGGACTATAGGAAAAGGAGGGCTGGAAAGGCCCCCATTAACATCGACGGGGCTGAAGTGGAGAGGGTCGAGAGTTTCAAGCTCCTTGCTTGAAGGAGGGGGCTCCAGATCACAAACGATCTATCATGGTCCAAACAGACCAAGACAGTTGTGAAGAGGGCACGACAACACATTTCCCCCCCCCAGGAGATTGAAAAGATTTGGCATGGGTCCCCAGATCCTCAAAAAGTTCTACAGGTGCGCCATCGAGAGCATCCTGACCGGTGGCATTACCGCCTGGTATGGCAAAACACCAGTTTCAACGTCAACAGCGAAGAGGCGACTTCGGATTGCTGGACTTCTAGGCAGAGTTCTTCTGTCCAGTCCATGTGTTATTTTATCCATCTGAATCTTGGCCAGTCTGAGATATGGCTTTTTCTTTGCAACTCTGCCTAGAAGGCCAGCATCCTGGAGTCGCCTCTTCAATGTTTACATTGAGACTGGTGTTTTGCGAGTACTTTTCTGTGAAGGGAGTGATACACAGAGTTGTACGAGATCTTCAGTTTCTTGGCAATTTCTCGCATGGAATAGCCTTAATTTCTCAGAACAAGAATAGACTGATGAGTTTCAGAAGAAAGGTCTTTGTTTCTGGCCATTTTGAGCCTGTGATCGAACCCACAAATGCTGATGCTCCAGATACTGAATTAGTCTAAAGAAGGCCAGTTGTATTGCTTCTTTAGCTGTGCTAACATAATTGCAAAAGGGTTTTCTAATGATCATTTAGCCTTTTAAAATGATTAACTAACACAACGTGCCATTGGAACATTGATGGTTGCTGATAATGGGCCGCTGTACGCCAATGTAGATATTCCATAAAAAATCTGCCGTTTCCAGCTACAATAGTCATTTACAACATTGACAATGTCTACAGTGTATTTCTGATCAAATTGATGTTATTTTAATGGGCAAAAAATGTGCTTTTTTTCAAAAACAAGGACATTTCTAAGTGACCCCAAACTTTTGAACGGTAGTGTACGTGGTAGTGGAGTTGGGCCTGAGGGCACACTTAGTGTATTGTGAATTCTGTAATTAATGTATTGTAATGTTTTTAAAATTGTATAACTGACTTAATTTTGCCGGATCCCAGGAAGAGTATCCTTGGAAGCAGCTAATGGGGATCCATAATAAATACAAAATCAAATACTAACTTTGGCTAACTCCTGCTAACATTGAGTTCTGCTAGCTAGCTAAGTTAACTAGCTAGCTATCTATGTTACTGATCGACTTTGTTTTGCAGAAATATAAAATATGGAGTGTGCCTTTAAGTCTTGTCAATCTCAAACAAAGCCAGTGATGTGGATGTGGCACCTCTCTGATTCAGAGGGGTTGGGTTAAATGCGGAAGACACATTTCAGTTGAATACATTCAGTTGGACAACTGACTAGGTATCCCCCTTTCCCTTTCCCTTTCCCTGTATAGTGTAAATATGACCATTAGAATTGAATCTGACAAAGCTATATTATAATCCATCTCAGGATATTAAACATTTTCAAATTTGGGAATTAAGAACTAATAAGAGTGTGAAGTTCAGTGAGAGATGGATGACCCTGGTTAACTAACAGAAAATGACTATGTTGTGAGTGAAAGCACTAGGAGCTGACATAATATTGGGAAGTCTATAATTATTTCACTTTCAAGTTCATGACAGTTCCTTTGATTCATGTGTCAACACAGAATATTAATAACATGTTAGGTAATCATATGGAGGCGGCTAAGATCCACTATCGAAAGTCACCAGCGGATTGCAATTTTCACACAAAAACATCCCTAACTTGCAACAGATGACAATTTACAATGACGTTTCATGAGGCGATGATAAGGATCCACAAAAGGTTTTCAGAAGAGGTTTTCTTTGATAACATGATTATGGGACAAAAGGAATGGTAAATCAAATATCTGTCTAAACCTGAGCTGCTACTCTGTAGTACTGTCAATATGGTCTCTGCGTGATACTCTGGCATGGCAGATCACCCGCTGAGTTCACACACCTGTCATCACTGGAAACATTTAGTGGATTATTATCTACTGGGCAATTGTAATCGTCTAAATGGTATTAACTACTGTCTTTCAGTTAGAGTTGAGTTCCCCCTCTGTGTAAAGTGTGGTTGTGATTAACAGGTAATTGTTGAAATAATATAATTGAATTAATTTATACTATCATGAAAGTTTGATTAAAGTACTTGTAAGAAGTTACGGAGATTTACCAATGTCTATGCAAGTGTAAGGTAAATACACTAACACGCCAAACAACCAAACAGGAAGAGTAAATTCATTTGGAGAAAATCCAGATATATTTTTTCATCTTTGAGCAACACTTTGAGCGTGTTCAGAAGTTTCTGTAACGTGCGTCTTGTGATGTTTGGGGAATTACTGTTTATGAGGGATCTTGACAATTTATTCTGGACAGCTGCACCAATTCCTCAGGTTTTTGCATTCCCAGAAGACGGACATACGGCAGAACATCTTAATTGCTTGTGAAAATGAAGCTTTTGTTTATATGAGAGAAAATGTCATTGCAATATGAGTAAAAGGATTGTTAGAGAGATTCATTTGTCAAGTATTTTCCCAGTATTATCTTACTGATTTGACATTACCGTATATAGTTGCCTAGGGTACGTGTGAGTGGGTATGTGCACGTGTGCATTCGTAAGAGATAACGAAAGAGAGAGAACAAGAAGGAGATACCCATTTCATGCTATGGGGACAGGGACGAAGATGGACTCCCCCGTCACAAGTTGAAATTGAATGTGAAAGTTTCTCAGCATGGTTGGAGTCTATAAAATACACTCTGGTGAAATGGAGGCCATTAGAATCGTGGGCAGGGGTATCTGAACACATTAGGGCCATCTCTGGGGACACACAGCTGAGGTTTTGGGATACAGCAATACAGCAGGGGAATAATGATGAGGAATACCCCAGAATTCCACTTCACTAAATAGCCACATCTTGCAAGGAGGCATTAAGAGTCAGTTTAGGGCCAAGTTCATGAAAGCTCCCCAGCAGAGAGAAAGGCTCTGTTGTGGGATAAAACAGCATCTCAAGTTCAGAAGAATTAAATATTGTTGTAAGTATAGTATCTTCAATGGGTTGGAGAAATAAGGTAACTGCCAAAATAAAGGAAATACTTATGTGAGAGATACAAAGTATATTGAAAGCAGCTGCTTTCACACAGGTATGGTTCCTAAGTTAATTAAGAAATGAACATCCCATCATGCTTAGGGTCATGTATAGAAATGCCCAGTTGGCCATTATTTTGTTTACAATGGCTAGATGAAGAGATCTCAGTGACTTTGAAAGAGGGGTCTCAAAGGAACATAGGGGTTTAAAGTGTGTGTGTGTGTGTGTGTGTGTGTGTGTGTGTGTGTGTGTGTGTGTGTGTGCGTGTCAGTCACCACATTTCAACCCTATTGAACACTTATTGGAGATTCTGGAGCGGCCCCTGAGACAGCATTTCTCACCACCAACCTCAACAAACACCAAATTATGGAATTTCTCGTGGAATAATGGTGTCGCATCCCTCCAATACAGTTCCATACACTTGTAGAATCTATGCCGAGGTGCATTGAAGCTGTTCTGGCAGCTCGTGGTGGCCCAACGCCCTATTAAGACACTTTGTGTTGGTGTTTCATTTATTTTGGCAGTTACCTGTAGGTACAGTATGTGGACCACTTGAGCTGGAGTCAACTTCAACCAAAGGGAAGAGATCTCACCTCTACAACGTTTGGAGCAACTTTCCCAAAGTGGTCTCCCATCTACATTCTCAACCAAGCTATGGTTGCCAATGGAGAGACTCTGGATTGTGCAGCTTTAGTCAGATGATAGGTGAGAAACCTTTACCTAAACCGCTAACCCTAGCCTGTTTAATATTAGCATTTAGGTTGATTCACCGGTCAGTACAGCATGGCTTATTGAATCTGTCTCCAGACTGGAATATTTAAAGATGCGTTAACAATGAATAATCTGCATACCCTTTGACGGCCGTTCATAAGTAGCCTTTGATTAAGTATTCTTCATTAATATTTAACAGAGTATTGCTCATTTTAAACTCATCAAAGCATAGATTTTTTCTACATTCATGAAAAATTCACCTCGTCAAGCAACACGTCTGAATTAGGCATTTTTATTTACTTTATTTAAATCATGATATGTCTTGAGACCATGAAGAGTTGACCTTGTTCAACATTGTTAATGGAATTAAATTTTTGGGTGAAAACTTGTAGTTTCAATAATGTTGCCAAATATTCCACAAAATAGGACTTGTTTAGATTTTTAACAGAGTTTAACAGAGGAAACAACAGGCTGACGTAAAATGTTGATTATGTATTAAAAAGGTGTAGTATAATTTCAGCCAGTAGTTTTGAAAGTAGCACTCACTAGCCAAAATGGATCCCATTCAATAAGCGAACGCTAAAATCAACAAGTCCTAACATCCCAGCCAAGTGGATGGCAGAGTGAAGTTCAGGAGAGATGTCCTCTTCTATTGTCAACCAATGACTGACTGCGGCAACTACAACGCCCTTTCCATTGTATCGGGGAGGATTCAAATCTGACCAAATAATCGGGGATGAGTTCTATCTTTGTACCAATGATAATGTAGTCCTAAGTGTTATGGGTTCCTAAAGAGAAAAAAAATAAAATCTTTGGGGAAAAAAAGTCTGGAAAAATATGAAAGAAAGAGAATTATGACCATCACATTCTACTTTACAGTGACCTTATGACATACTTATCTGGCCTTTAGAATTAGTGTTATAGGTTCAGAGTTCCTCTACATTGAAATGTAAAATGTGTTAAGACTGCAGTTTGCAATCTACACAGGCTACACTTTGAGCAAGTCTTGAATGTTTTTTGTCATACATAGTTAGTCACTGTGAAAGCTGTTCAGGTAATGGTGTGGTACAGCTTTTCCAGATTTTTTTCCCAACTCAGTAAAAATGTTGTGTGATTGATGGCAGATCACTTCCAACTGCTTTAAAGAACTTTCCATTCATGACAAGGAAATTGCTATTTTTTGCTCAGCCTACTCCATCTTGAACCAAACAGGGACTCTGCCCAGTTCACTGCCGGGCCCAACAATAAAATGATGATTAATATTGCCATGCATCAGCATCAAATTACATATGCTTTTGACTTTTGATGGTATGGAGACTGCCAAAATGAATAGATGTGTTTAGATGTTTGATAATTAACACAGGGACAACAACCTGAGTGGATGAAGCAGAATCATTTGTTCATTTTTCAACCTGTCACATATTTACCCTTTTGGTCCAACATGGTTGGATACACATCTGCCTTTTCTTATAACACAAGCAATTATATCTTTATTTAGAAACTCTACATCTCAGCATGTTTTAATTTAGAAATACTATCTATGCATCTTGCAAATTCCTCAGTGTAGTGTCGAGTGGTTCTGGTAACTACACTTGTGTGTTTAGCAGTCTTGTCTGAGACATGAAGACTTGTGTAAGTTCATAGAGCTAATGTGTAGGCGTTAACTCGATGGGCTAAGATGTTTTGAGGCACATGGATGACTCTAGTGCAACAACTGCTTGGTCACACAAACATCCTCTACAGCTACTAATTTCATCACCACCAAAGTGGTGGTCGGTGCCGTTTAAGATTAGGGAGGATGATAGGGGCGGCAGGTAGCCTAGTGGTTAGAGTGTCGGGCCAGTAACCGAAAGGTTGCTAGATTGAATCCCTGAGCGGACAAGGTAAAAATCTGTCGTTCAGCGCCTGAACAACGCAGTTAACCCACTGTTCCTAGGCTGTCATTGTAAATGAAAATGTCTTCTTAACTGACTTGCCTAGTTAAATAAAGGTTAAATAAATACATTAAAAAAAATAGTCAGCCTTGTGCTGACTGCCATGAGGAAACAATCAATAGAGCATATTTTCTGGTAATGTCTATTGGTGGGTTGCTTTTGGAGTCTGGTCCAGGAATGGTTGTTATGTCATAATATCAGGGTTCATGTGGACCTGCAAGCTGTATTGTTAGTGGATGTGAAAAACCACAACCTGTCAATGGGAAATATAATTATACTCAAGTATACAGTATACTTTTAGGGCAATAATGTTACAAATAGGGAGGTACAGACCCTCGTAAAACATCACTGTAAAATGGAGGGGTGTATTGCAAAAAGCAATTAGTAAAATGGCATTATACTGGGAAAGAATGAATGGTGGATTGGCCATTGTGGGTGAAAATCCAGCAAAAAAAAGGTAATTAGGAATATATAATTATTTAACAGTCAATACGGAAAATGTCAAGAACTTTGAAAGTTTCTTCAAGTGTAGTCGCAAAAAACATCAACATTGAAACTGGATCTCATGAGGACCGCCACAGGAATGGAAGACCCAGAGTTACCTGTGCTGCAGAGGATAAGTTCATTCGAGTTACCAGCCTCAGAAATTGCAGCCCAAATAAATGCTTCAGAGTTCACATAACAGACACATCTCAACATCAACTGTTCAGAGGAAACTGCGTGAATCAGGCCTTCACGATCAAATTGCTGCAAAGAAACCACTTCTAAAGGAAACCAAAAATAAGAAGAGACTTGCTTGGGCCAAGAAACACGAGCAATGGACATTAGACCGGTGGAAATCTGTTCCTTGGTCTGACGAGTCCAAATTTGAGATTTTTGGTTCCAACCGCCATGTCTTTGTGAGACGCAGAGTAGGTGAACGGATGATCTCCGCATGTATGGTTCCCACCATGAACAGTGGAGGAGGAGGTGTGAGGTGCTTTGCTGGTGTCTGAATTATTTAGCATTCAAGGCACACTGAACCAGCATGGCTACCACAGCATTCTGCAGCGATACGCTATCCCGTCTGGTTTGCGCATAGCGGGAATATCATTTGTTTTTTAACAGGACAGTGACCCAAAACACACCTCCAGGGTTTGTAAAGCCTATTTGTCCAAGGAGAGTGATGGTTGTGTCAGGGTACAAGGCAAGACCCAGATGCAGACATGTGAGGTGGGGTTCAAGTCTCTGATATTTATTATAATCCAAGGGATAGGCAAGAGAATGGTCGTGGACAGGCAAAATATCATAACAATGTCAGAGTCCAGGAGGTACAGAGTGGCAGGCAGGCTCGAGGTCAGGGCAGGAAGTATGGTCAGGCAGGCAGGTTCAGAGTCAGGGTAGGCAAGGGTCAAAAACCGTGAGGACTAACAAAAGAGAGATAAGAAAAAGCAGGTGCACGGGAAAAACACGCTAGTTGACTTGACAAGACAAGACGAACTGGCACAGAGAGACAGGAAACACAGGGATAAATACCCCGGGGAAAATAGAGACAAATGGAGACAATCACAAGGACATGTGAAAGATCAGGGCATGACAGGTTGAGAGAATGCCAAGAGTGTGCAAAGCTGTCGTCAGGGCAAAGGGTGGCTACTTTGAAGAATCTAAAATCTTAAATATATTTTGATTTGTTTAACACTTTTTTGGTTAATACATGATTCCATATGTATTATTTAATTGTTTTCATGTATTCACTATTATTCTACAATGTAGAAAATAGTAAAAATAAGGACAAAACCTGGAATGAGTAGGTTTGTCAAAACCTTTGACTGGTGCTGTATATACACATAATTATTGAACTACATATACTGTACATGTGAGCGAAAATAGCTGTAAGCAGATGTAGAATATTGTTCTCTGTTAGTTTACTCCAATCAGGGGAGGGTAAAAAACTGCACGCAAACATCATCTACTGCTTCCAATGCTCTCATCAACTCCACCATTCCTGTGCCCACTCCTACTGTTAATTCTTCTACTACTATTACAGCCCCAGGATCTATACAGTTTGAGTAGTGAGGTTGTTTCATTCTACTATACATCTAACATGCAGTAGGCTATAACAGTGGTGGCAGCAGCAATGGTTCTTGTCAATTATTTTCCAGCAGCCTTTGGGAGGGTCTGGGTTTTTCCCAAAAGAGACATCATGCCACTGAGCTGGTTTCTGGATATGAGGTATATTTCACAAGTCAATCGATGTGGTACAACCCATTTGGGAACCTGGGGATGCTCTCTGCTCATGTTCTTCTTTCCTCCTCCTCCTCCTCCCCTTCACTGTACATACCCAGGGAATAGCCATGATGAGAACAGTGAAAGGCGGAATTCAGTGGCGGATTTAGGTATAGGCGACACGGGCAGCCGCCCAGGACAGCATCTTGCTGGGGGTGACATGGGGTGGCCGCACAATCTTTTTTGGAATGGTGACATTTGTGCCATCGGTTTTCTATCGCTCATTTGCACGACACGTCAATGATATCATGTCACCGTGTGGGACTGTGGGTCAATTAACCTTGACAGAGTGGGCCACCTGATTCTAGTTTGTGAGCTAGGCAGGCTACTGCCTGGGAAGGTCTCCCACTCAGAAATACGAGAAGGGGAGGGGGGCGGGGGTAGGTTGACCTCAGGTCTCCCCATTGGAAGCCCGAGGTAGGGGGAGTGGGGGAATCTATCAAATAGCGCACCTCTAACTTTGTACAGTACTAATGCAACACTACGAAATGCTATCAAATGAACCACAATTCATTCATAGTACTGTGAATATATAGTTTCACAGACATATTGTTGCATTTTCTTCTGGTTTGTGCAAATCATTATGAATAGTATAAAACCAGTCTGCACACTACAGTGTTGGGGGATGGGTGACGGTGTTGGGGGATGGGTAACGTATTGATGCTCAAGTGCCAAATCAACACAAGTTTGTTTCTATTTGTCTTTGCTACTTCTTTATGATATTTGAGTCTTATTTCTGTATACATTTTTATATATATATAGTTTAAAATGTTATGATTATTTATTTGTGTTGTTTCAAATGTCTGAATAAAAATGACAGAGCAGAATGGAGTTTTCTTTTCAGAATGGTGCTGAAGGGGGTGTTCGCCCAGGGAGCCATACAAGCTAGAACCGCCACTGGCGGAATTTGTCAACGTATCAAATATAGGCAACTGAGAATGTAGTGTAGCGCAATTACACATGTCTCAAAAGATGCCGTGAGGATAACCAGATCTAAACGTTTCTGCATCACTTTTCTCCTGCTTGACTGAGAGGAACCATTTCCAGACATTTTTGGTTTTGTACAGTACAACTCAAACATATTATTACTATCATAATCTTAAAATGTCAAATTTTACTGGACAAAGTCAATTGACATTAGATATATTTTGATCATTGTTGTTCAAAAAGACTTCACATTGTGATAGTTGGTTGCCTATATCACCTAATGTTTATCATCGTTAGCGTGTTGGAGTTAATCAATGTCAAAGAGTTGAAGTAGAGATATGAAAACATCTTACACCCAAACACCTGACCTTTGTTTTGAAACCAGGAAGATCCAATGTGAAGTGACACTTGCCTGCAGCGTTCTTTGGGCTCTGTCCAGTTTGCATCACTCCAATTGCAGAGCGTCCTCAGGAGACTAGAGGGCAGGGGGACATTGGGAAACAAATTACCCAAAGAGATTTTGTCCTTGAAATCAAACGAGGGGTGTTTTATCACTAAACGACTTCTTTTATGAATACTGATTCAGGATGTGGTCTTTCTAATTGTCTGCCATCCACCACATGGCACCAGGAAGCTAAGTACATATTTGTTTATCTGATGCTGTGATGTGCCTGCTTTATCTGTTCCTCATAACCATGCTTCAGACCTTCCTTTCTTCCGCCAACTCTATTATGCAAGTGCCGAATCCCTTATTAGAATCGTCCTGTGATAACCTCCATTGTTATGGTTCAAAAGGGATTCGCGCAAATTCAGCGGTTTCTCATAATCACTCCCCTCTACAGCTTATGCAGACCAAGCGTGGAATCTGATAATTATCTAATCCACCGTAGATGTCTTCATGCTCTGCAAGTGTACTATGATATCGCAGGTTCTGACATCATACACACAATAATACATCTGCCCCACCTTTTTGCTGTTGTGCTGGGAAGCCACATATATTATCTTATCAGCATCGTCGGATTAACATTGACAGTAGGCCTGATTCAACGCACAATGAACAATTCATGTTGATTTGATCTATTTTTGGTACAGTATAGTGAAATCTTTGTCATAAGCAGTCATTAAACATTCTCATTAGCTTGTCGTAATGACTGTGAATAGAAAGGAACTGGACTCTTTGATTGTGTCCAAGGTCACAGGAGGATATAGTTTGACATTTGAAAAATCGCTGCTTCTCCTTCAAATGAAAAACACCTGTGTTATTATCTAGACACTGTTTGCAAGTTGCAAGCGTAAAATGATCTTATCAAGTTATCATTTTGGGAAACGATGTTACGATGCCAAAAAATGTACATTATATTTCAAATGCAGTTTCAGAACATGGATAATGTCTTTCACTGGAAACTAGGTTCCAGTTTCCTTAAATAAAGCCCCTTGGTATCTGGTATCTAGAGTTGGTACATGCAACACAGTTTGCTACCTACTGGCAGCAGTTGAGAGGCTTGACCCCTCATGTTCATGGATAAACATCCACAAAATACGACAGTACGTAAAGATTTCCAGAATGTTCCCCAGTTTGCAGTAATCCTCCCTGATGCGTCTCCCATTATAAACGCAGGACTGGCGTGTGCTAGAGCTTTCCTTTCGCCGCCATCCAGCGCGGGGGCTTTCTTCAAGCAAAAGAAAGCACAGACAGGAGAAGAGCTAAGCTCAAGCTAGAACAAGGATTTATGACTTCCAACATCATTTGCATAATTGTATGCATCTCACGCAGTGTGAGTGCACACTGCCTGCATGGATGATCAGTTCTTATCTCAAAACGGCACCATAAAGATAAGGGGAAACATGCAGATAAAAAGTCATCTTGGTTCCTGTTGTACATGTCTAATTATTTAGGACCTAACAGCAAATGGACATATTGCAATCACATTATGATGCCAACAGTTGACAAAGCCTTGGGTTTTAAACCAGAAACAAGAGTAGATACAAACAAGGACATCCCTTTGTTAGTTTATGGTTTCATTTCTGTCCATAGTTTTTTCTCTGTCCCATCCCCTGTCGCTCTGACACTGTTTCCACTGCTGAGGGGTGTTCTTGAAGGAAGGACAAACTCAGCGGCACGGGCAGACACATAGGCAAGACAGGATAACAGAGCACACTTTGCAATGCAGGGTTCGCCAGAGACCCCCAGTGGAGCGTTCCGGGTGAAGTGACTTCACAAAGGTTCTCTGCCCTTTTATTTTGCAGGAATTATTAAAACTTCTGACAATTCAATTGAAAAACCACCACTGGGTCTGTTTTCCTTCTGACTGCTAAGATCCTGCAGTGGGAATGGAACAATAGAGGGAGGGCAAGAATAAAGGGAACATTTTACAAGGCCTGGGAAGATAGTAAAGCACTTTTTGTGGAGGTAAAGGGAGTAAGGGATGCCTTCTGTTGGGGAAGTGACTCCAAACTGTTCCTCGGTGTGTGACTCCCTGTTTGGTGTCACATCTAGCTGGTCATGCTTTAAACAGGAGTGGCGAACTGGTGAATGTTTGTACGTGTTGGTGAAGCCTGTCCGCCATTCCCCAATGGAAGCCATTGTGTGTCACATTTGCCCTTTCTGCTCTGTCACAACCCTCTGATGGTATTTGTGTTTTTGGCATATTTCTGAGCTCTGTCCCCCTCATGTGCCCTGTGCCAACGATAGCAGCATGTGACATTCAAAAATATGTGCAAAATGACAGGGTTTAGCATGTACATATTCTAGTTGTATTCTCCATCCTCTACACAAATTGAGCCATGCAGTTTGGGCATAATCCATTTAAACCTCTTAGATTATCACCCACTGGTAACCAGAAGATTTACTAAAAACACAACTGAATGGACACACCATTACACATACCATGCAGTATGTATGTTGGGGACTGAGAGAAGTAACTTTTTTGAAATATGAATCAATAAAATGTTTTCATGAAAATAACTACTACTGTTAAACCTTTTAAATGGAAGTAAGACTTCAATTTGTTCATAGGAAAAAGCTTATGAAACGTATACAGGTTATTTGTGTGGGGATAACAGTAAGTAGAACACACTGCTCAATAAGACTGTTATAGCCATAATCTGACTTCATTATCCAATGCTTTTTCCACCATCAAAGTCAAGCTCTTCTTCCATTCTTTTACAGCACGTTGCTGCAGGTATAGTTGCCTTACAGAGGGATATGAATCCTGAGAGGCCAAATCCCAGGACTGGGCCTTGCTCCTAGCCAGATGGCTCTCATCAGAGAGAGTGATCATCCCTCTTTACTCTAACAAGCGAGGCCTCAAGCATGGGCCTCACTGTGCTCCTGTTCCCGCTCCTGATGTTGTCATATCCACACTACTCCTTGTCAAATTCCTACTCACCAAAGCACTACCTGGAAAGTGATTATGTACTATGGTTGTAGTATGTCATTTTATGCACAGTGATATTTGTTTTACACTGTACTTGAAATTATCCATCATAAGGGCTACTTAACACTGTCATTATCATGACAAAGTAGGTGTCATCATGACAGTCATGACAGCTTGGTGTCAGCTTATGTAACTGACTTTTAGATTGTCATGTCAAATTCCATTCTTTCATCTTTTAGGAAGCTAACTTGACAGAAGAAAGCACACACAAAAACTCGCAAACAAATGATAACTCACCAACGGTAGAGCAGTGGGAGATCCTGAACCTGTTTCCCTTATGCAACTAGCATTCTTTAAATTATTTCAGCTGACAATGCCTTTGCTGACAAAATTGAACATTGAGAATGGACAAACATCCAACTTGTTATTCATTGCTTTCCAGTCACACGTTTGAAAGCTGCTATGAATACTTGTTCGATATTTTTTTTGTGCAATGTTTTTTAAATCTTTTGATAGTGGCATTTTAAGATATGCAAGTTGCAGCTGCATTGTGCCTGTGTATGCTGGTCTACTGCCCTTTCACCTGTGACTACAACAAAGGCTGCTAAAACTCTCTCTCTCATGAACTCCCATACAAGGGATACTTACGAGGCAGGGGAAAACAAGGTACAATTGGCCAAAACCACCTTGCCTTAAATACTACAATGGTACAGCATGTCGAGACGAGATTCACGTGATTACAAGAGATTACTTTTATTCAGGCTGGCTCCACCAACCAAGGCCATTAGCCGAAGGAGCTTTGAGCTGAGACATGCTCCCTAATATGATAGTTCCTCCATGCTCCAGGTTCAGACGAAGTCATAGGCATCTCAGAGGACCAGAGGGGAGCTGGCGGAGGCCAGGGGGTATTTGCAGTCCAATTCAAAGTTCAGCATCCCGCTTTGTGTGCTTGAAACACTGTGGTTTAGCAGTATATGGGAGTGGGTAAAGGAACTCACTGCATAAATGTTTCTCTTTATTTCTAATATGAGTGCAAGAGTGTGCTGATGCATACATCACGTGAGGATTGACAAGAGGGGACAGCTGATCAGGGACTATAGTGTAAATAGTCAACATTCTGTTCTAGAAAGGAAATACTATATCATGGGTTACTTTCAGTCTTACACCATTGCAAGCCCACCCAATTTAGGGGGCAATTTAACTTGATCCCGTATTGTTAAATTGACATCTGTTGGCTCACATTTGTGTCTTGTTGTCTGATTTCTAGATGATTTACTATCTTGTATGGTATTGTTTTATTGCATCATTACATGCTCAGCACTGTTCTTCTTTATTAGCTTTGACAAACGCAAGAAAGGAGTTGATGCTTACTATGTCCCAAAGCTGGTAATTGCACTTAGGTAACTCAGCGTGCTGTAATTTTGATCTAACCCATGCAAACATACAAGTAGAATTTTATAGAATTTCTTCTGCTCTACGGTGCATCGCAGGCTAATGATGGCGGTCTATTCATTCTGGATCAGTGAGTACAACATAGACTCAAGCTTGTGATCTGCCATGCATATAACTAGCACCCCGAGCAAGTAGTTGTACAAACAATCTTTGAGTAATTCTTTGTGAGTATAGCACAAACAACAATCAGATGTTGTTCTGAGATGTACTTGTACATCACACTGTTGCAAATCTTGTTGCCCCAATAATTAGATGATGCGATTTGGATCTAGTACTGTCGTAACAAGAATGCGTACCCTGAACTCTCTGTCTCTCGATTGTATGTGGAATGTACGATAAATAAGTAATTATACATTGAATGAAAATGCCTTTCTGCCTCACTTTCAGACATAAAACAAGAAGGGAAGAAAACAAGGCAAAGCTTCTGCCATGTGGGCCATATTGAGCATGCTACTGACATATTTGCGAGCACATTAATTCTAGCAATGCCAAGCCATCTGCTTGGCATTTGTAGAGATACATTGAGTAATAATTAACTAGCCAATCCATTGCATCTGAGCTCTGTCTCTCAATGTCCACACTTAAACTCACAAACCTATTTGTTGTTGCTTTATAAATCAGGAGCCAATTAAGATATAATTGGATAGGTATATCATGATAAGTCTTTCTTAAGAACGTATTCATGAGATGATATAGGATAATGAGCAGTGCCGAACCATCATGAATTAGACAGCGCAACATAGCTCTTTACTGCGTAGTCAACCAAATAGATCACAATCAAACATGTTCAGTCATGTGAGAGCTTGAACTAGGCTACTCGTGGAGATGCATTGTTCAGTTAGTCATAAATAAGGTATAAGACATTGCACACACAAGGATGTATCATCAATATCAAGTTATGTTTCACTTCTGTGTACTCCTGAAAGCATATTATAATATGATGTGTATTAAATGACCAGGGTGTTAAATGATGGTTCAAAATAATTTAGAGCCCTTGAGTTTCTTGGCAAGAGCTTTAAAAGCCAGTTGCAGTTCACTCTACCCAGACTAAGTAATGGCTGTCGAAGTCACATCATATTGTTAAGATAGGCAAATTACTGAGTCCACTTACAGGTTGATGTTGGAAACTTGTGAATCGCTATGATTGTGCCCATTATTACAATGAACTTGCCCCAATAACTTATTCTCTCTTTTAATTAGCTCATTTTTCAGAGGAAAAAGCTGAATAAAAATAATCCTTTCATTTTCAGTTTCGAAACTAAACTCAATTAAGAGGTCCCAAAAGGAGCCGTTAATGACGTACATGGAAGCCTCTGATGAAAGAGACAGAGGTTAGAACTATTTTAGCTCATTTTGTTATCTATTATTCCATCTTTTATATAACCATCTTATTATCTTACAGTCAATTCTTATTATTATATTCTTGTTTAGAATTGTTGATATTATGTGACTGACTGGCTCTATTTGGTCTTATGCAGCAACATTTGAATTTTTTATTTTTTTTTACATTGGATAAAAGTAGAGACTCAGAGCTAAAGAATGGTATATCATACACTACAGTTGAGGAACAATGGGAAAGTAATTGTGCTTTGAAAGTTGATAGACTTGTAAGCTCACTTTTGAGAAAATGTCCCTTGAATTTGGTCCTACTGGAGAGCTTCTCTTTGTCTACACCCATTCAGCATCGTTCACACCCTCTTAAACTTTAGCCCCACCCATCTCTTTAATTGAGAGAACTGTTCACTCAGACCAATTTACTCACCCTAGCAGAGCTGGTTATGTGAGATGGTAAGGTTGGACCCAGGTGCAGAGAAGAGACCAGACAAGGAATCAGTGGTTAAGGATGAACATAATACTTTACTGAGAAACGGTAGCTGCAGGATCACAACATACTTGAAAAAACAACAAACACTAAGTTTCAAAACTCACTCAGGAAACGAACACACTCGGAAAACATTTCAAGCTTCTGCAAAGGACCACAGAAAACACACCTCTTTTAACAAGGACACAATCATTAAATAAGAAGACACACCTATATAAGTATCTAGGGTGGTCTCTGCTGCACTCTGGTTCCAGGAAGAACCATGACAGTGGTGGAACCTTTCCAGTTCCTGGTTGGCCTGCTCAGTTTGCCCATTCAACTAAGGGTGGAACCCCGAGGAGAGCCTCACCGATGCCGCCAACAGGGACCAGAAGGCCTTCTAATACCGTGTGATGAACTGGGGCCCACGATCTGAGACAATGTCCTGGGGAAGTCCGTGTAGTCGAAAGACATGGGTAACCATGAGATCAGGGGTCTCCTTTGCTAAAGGCAACTTGGGTAAGGTGATGAAATGGGCTGCCTTGGAGAATCAATCCACTACCACCAGGATAGTGGTAAACCCTTGAGATGGAGGTAACCCTGTGATAAAGTCAACAGACAGGCTGGGGATGGGCAGAGGTTGGAGCAACTCGGCCGGTCGCTGATGTGAAGACATGCTTTTGGCCAGATGGAGCAGGCTGGCAAACAAAGGCTCACACATCCTACATCATGTTGGGCCACAAGAATTTGCCCGATTAACCCCTGTTAATTTAGAGGAGTGTCACCATTGTAGAGGTTCTCGGGTCTGTGCTTGTCGGACTGTGGTCTCAATACTCCAAATCACAGGGGCCACAATGTGTGAGCTGGGGATGATGGGCTCGGGGTCCCTCTTCTCGTTAGGGACATCGTGTTAGCGGGACAGGGCGTCTTCCATCTGATTCTTGGATCCCAGGCTAGTGTGAAATCAAACCTGTTAAAAACAGAGCCCACCTAGCTTGGCGAGCGTTCAACCTCTTGGCTTCTTGAACGGAGACCAAGTTCTTATGGCCGTCCACATCACGAAAGGATGAGGTGCCCCTTCCAACCAGTGTCTCCACCCCTCAAGAGCTCACTTAACTGTCAAGAACTCCCAGTTGCTTACATCGTATGTTACGTTCCACTGGTGAGAACCGCTTGGAGAGAAAGGAGCATGAGTGCAGTTTCTTGTCCTCCTCGTTCCGCTGTGAAAGGACCACCCCTGCTCCGGTGTCCGAGGCGTCCACCTCCATGGTAAAGGGACGAGTTGGATCAGGATGAACGAGGATGGGTCCAGAGGTGAACTCCATGAATCCACGTCCCTTGAACTCCATGAATACCCTGTCTGCCTCGGGGGTCCCGCATAAACAGGTTTGGGACCTGCGGATTAGGACTGTGAGAGGCGCTGCCACCCCACCAAAGTTGCATATAAAACACTTCGAAAAATTGGCAAACCGCAGGAACCGCTGGACCTGCTTTAGTGAGTTTGGGCGGGGCCAGTCGACAACCGCCTCAATCTTTACGGGGTCCATTTGGATGGTGACCCAAGAAGGAATCCTGGGATACATGGAACTCACACTTCTCTATCTTGACATATAGTTGACTCTGCAGGAGGCGTCTCAGGACTTGGCGGATATGCAGTACGTGTTCTAGAAGGGTCTTGGAGAAGATCAAGATGTTGTTGAGGAAAACAAAGATGAACCGATTCAACATACCATTCAGGGTGTCATTGACCAATGCTTGAAAGACTGCTGGTGAGTTAAATAATCCAAAGGGCATGACTAAATACTCATAGTGGCCACTAGTAGTGTTAAAGGCAGTCCTCCACTCATCTCTCTCCCTGATTCACACCAGATTGTAAGCATTGTGGAGGTCCAGTTTGGTGAAGAATTGGACCAACTCCAATGCAGAGGACATTAGGGGTAGGGGGGTAACGATTCTTGATTGTAATCTGGTTCAGCCCTCTGTAATCGATGCAGGGACGCAGGCCTCCATCCTTCTTAACCACAAAGAAGAAGACTGCAAGGGATGTAGAGGGATGAATCTTCCTGAAGCGACTCCCCGATGTAATTGTCCATGACTGTTGCTCCAGGGGTCGAGAGGGAGTACAGACTACCCCGGGGAGGTGTGGCGCCGGGTAGGAGTTCTATGGCATAGTCGTTGGGACGATGAGGGGGAAGGGTGGTGGCCTGCCTCTTACTGAAGGCCTCCCGCAGGTCGAAGTATTCAGGAGAGAGAGTGGAGAAGTCTTGGTCTTCAATGGATGCAGGGGGACGCGGTGAGGTTCTAGGTGGGGTCTTAGACATTTGGCAGTTCTTACCCCAGTCTCGTAGGTGTTCCATGGACCAGGAGAGTAGTAGGTTATGTAGCGCTAGCCAGGGGTACCCTAGCATAAAGGGGTTCTCGGGAGAAGTGAAAGAAAGCTAAGAATTTCAGGAGTGGTTCACCCCAACCTGCAGAAGAATGGGCTTGGAATATATAGCCAGAGCGAATTAACCAGCTATCGACAGTTGTCGCAGGGACATCATAAACATTCTATTTAAATAGTTACTTGCATAGTGGAGTCTTTTGTTTAGACATGTAGCTAGCTAGCTGGCTAAAAAATGAACCATAATCCAACTGATAACTTTACTACCCTGCAAGAATCTGCAGGTAGCTAACCAACCAGGTTCAATGTTAGCTAGCTAACCTTAGGCTATAACTAGCAGTACAAATGGCTCTGAGATACAAATAATATTACTACACAGATCATACACGTAACGTTAGCTAGCTAGCTAACAATACACTTTAACTTGAAATAAAAATGACTTTCTGACAAAACTCGAAACGTGCAATATCTGAAAATGTAGTTAGCTAGACTCTCTTACCCATATACATGGATGGACGCTTCTCCCTTTCTATCACGGAAGCCATAGTTGCCCTTAGTTTGAAGATGTAATCCAGGGGACACGTTTTATACAACAGCGTGTTCTCTTTTCGACTCCGTTTGCATATTTGCAATCAAACACCAGAATTTTCTCCATCTCCTTAGCTGTCATACTCTAATTCCACTCATTTTAAAGCTCGGTCCTCCAGAAAGTGGAGAGCAACACTTATGCAGTTCTACTACATGTTATCTTTCAAAAAAGCTTCGTTCAAAAGGAATACCTACTCATACTGACCATCTCATGTTATGGACAGAAGCATGCTACATGGCAGACCAATCTGAACTCATCTCTCGGCATTTACAGCTCACTCATTACCTCAGCCAATCATGGCTAGTGGGAAGGTTGCTGCCATTTTCCATGGCTAAACCAACTAGGCTCTTCATTTAAAAATTATATTGATATTTACAGATGGCATACAACTTTGTTACTAAGGCACATGAAAGTTCACATGTTCACATTTCTGCCAAAAAACAAATTTTTCTACAAAATAGGAAGTTTACGTCCAAATGGTGCTCCTGTGAAGTCGTGACTCACGACATACACCTCGTTTCCTGAAATGAGTCACATACGCAGTTTTTCCGACATCTCATCAAAATGTAACAGAAGTTTTATCTAATTGCAAATAATACAATGAAGCAACATCCCACTGTTTTGCTACACTGTATGTGCAGCTGATGAGCAAATGGGAATTATCACCAGCAAGCACTAAATGCAAATGGTTCTATGTAGTGCCAAATAAGGGTTCATTGGCTTGTAGCCATAGCAGATCCCTGTTGACAGAATTGAGAACCTCTGATTTAATCAATTGCTAAGGCCATTAGTGAGTATTTTACAAGACACCACCATTGGCCATAGTCATACTGTATATAACATGTCATGGCATAACACAGCAGTACAGATAAACTGGAATGACACTCACTCACGGTTGCAAAAAAAGAGTTGTGCTCAAACCACGCCCCAAAATATTTGAATGAACCGCCACCCCTACAATTTAATTATCCCTTAAAGATTAAAGAACCCTTTTGTGAACTGAAAATAACCATTGAAGGGCTCAAAGGATTCTCTGAGTCATTTTGGTTCCATGTAAAACCATCACCCTTCCCAAAGAACCCTTAAGGAACCCTCCCTTCTTAGTGTGTACATTTTCAGTCACCAATCAATATTTTTAATCAAGACAATATGCAAGTGAATGCAAAGTCTCTCTAATAGTCTCTTCTCTCTAATGAAACGCCATGCTGTACCATGAAGCGTTGTCACGAGAGACAATACTATTATGCTAATTAGTATGAAATATGATCACAAAAAGGATGTTATGCTTTGGGCTTTTTTGATTACTATACAACACCTTGGAAGCCATGCTTAATCATTGTTCAGTGTGCTATGTACATAGCTTGTGGAGGTTAGGCGGCTGATGGAGTAGGCCTTGTCATCTGACAGACATCTGTCCTCAGGCCAATGGCAGATAGAGAAATAGGTGAGAGAAAAATACATTAACATCTCTGCTGGAGGTACAGTGCCTTGCAAAAGTTTTCATCCCCCTTGGCGTTTTTCCTATTTTGTTGCATTACAACCTGTAATTTAAATAGATTTTTATTTGGATTTCATGTAATGGACATACACAAAATAGTCCAAAAACACAAAACAAATTAAAAAGTAAAAGTTGTGCGTGCATATGTCTTCACCCCCTTTGCTATGACGCCCCTAAATAAGATCTGGTGCAACCAATTATCTTCAGAAGTCACATAATTAGTTAAATAAAGTCCACTTGTGTGCATTCTAACTGTGAAATGATCTGTGACATGATCTCAGTATATATACACCTGTTCTGAAAGGCCCCAGAGTCTGCAACACCACTAAGCAAGGGCCACCACCAAGCAAGCGGCACCATGAATACCAAGGAGCTCTCCAAACAGGTCAGGGACAAAGTTGTGGAGAAATACAGATCAGGGTTGTGTAATAAAACAATATCCGAAACTTTGAACATCCCACGGAGCACCATTAAATCCATTATTAAAAAATTGAAAGAATATGACACCACAGCAAACCTGCCAAGAGAGGGCCTCCCACCAAAACTCACAGACCACGCAAGGAGGGCATTAATCAGAGGCAACAAAGAGACCAAAGATAACCCTGAAGGAGCTGCAAAGCTCCACAGCGGAGATTGGAGTATCTGTCCATAGGACCACTTTAAGCTGTACACTCCACGGAGCTGGGCTTTATGAAAGAGTGGCCAGAAAAAGCCATTGCTTAACGTCTTTGGGCTCAAGGGGCAATATTGAGTAGCCAGATAAAAGGTGCCCATTTCAAAAAGGCCTCGTACTCAATTCTTGCTCGTACAATATGCATATTATTATTACTATTGGATAGAAAACACTCTCTAGTTTCTAAAACCGTTTGAATTATATCTGTGGGTGAAACAGAACTGGACTTAGAGCAATTTTCCTATGTGTATGTCAGAATGCAGAATTTTGCTGGCTGTTCTGAGACCTGTGTATTAATTTGCCTGTCCTCTATTGGTTGAGATGCACTGCATACGCCTTCCACTGGGTGTCAGCGAATAGGGAGAGTTGAAATGGAGTTTCTACGTAGGTCCCAAAGGTTATAAATTGCTTGGAACCGAAGTGTCCCATCTTTCCACTCTTCGCTCTGACGCAGGAAGGGTCTTGGCATGTCATTTTAGAAGCTCCCGTATTAGCTCCTAGATATATCCGGCTCTGTTTTTATTCGATATAGGTGGTGAAGACATCGTAATGTTGTTATTTTAAACCGAATTATATCAGTTTATGTCAGTATATTGCGATTTTCGGGTATTTATTTTCGTGACGTTTTAGGAAGTTGGGTATCTCTGGCCCACATGGCTATTGTTTACTGCTAATTGCAACGTTGAAGACGACGTTCTCTAACCTAGCAACGATTCTTTTGGACAAAGGACACATTTCCCAAGATTCTGATGGGAGTTCATCGAAAAGTAAGAACTATTTATGCTGATAATTCATTGTTCTGTTGAAAAATGTCAAATGCATAAGACGCCATTTCCTGCAGTGTAGCCTTGCGTTATCGCAGCCGGTATTGCGCAGTAAGGTTAATTTTTAAAATGTGATTCAGCGATTGCATTAAGAACTAATTTGTCTTTCAATTGCTGTCCAACCTGTATTTTTTTAGTCAAGTTTATGAATAGTATTCGATAAGAAAAGGGGCCTTTACAAGATGGCGCCGGACAGATTGCTTGACGTTATGGACACTATTCTCATTGTCTAAGCACGATTTGTGCCGCTAAATATGCACATTTTCGAACAAACTCTATATGCATTGTGTAATATGATGTTACAGGACTGTCCTCTGAAGAATTCTGAGAAGGTTAGTGAAACAATTAATATATTTTGGTGGTTTATACGTTGTTTTTGCCTTGAATCAATGCTGCTATTATGTTTGCTATTGTGCTAAGCTAATATAATGCTATATTGTGTTTTCGCTGTAAAACACTTGATAAATCGGAAATATTGTCTGGAATCACAAGATGCCTGTCTTTCAATTGCTGTACACTATGTATTTTTCAGAAATGTTTTATGATGAGTATTTAGTTATTTGGCGTTGGTGTCTGTAATTTTTCTGTCTGCTTTCGGTGCAATTTCTGACTGTAGCTGCAATGTAAACTATGATTTATACCTGAAATATGCACATTTTTCTAACAAAACATATGCTATACAATAAATATGTTATCAGACTGTCATCTGATGAAGTTGTTTCTTGATTAGTGGCTATTTATATCTTTATTTGGTCGAATTTGTGATAGCTACTGATGTAGTAAAAAACTGATGGAGTAAAAATAGTGGTGTCTTTTGCTAACGTGGTTAGCTAATAGATTTACATATTGTGTCTTCCCTGTAAAACATTTTAAAAATCGGGCATGTTGGCTTGATTCACAAGATGTGTACCTTTCATCTGGTGTCTTGGACTTGTTAATGTGTGAAAGTTAAATATTTAAAAAATATATATTTTGAATTTCGCGCCCTGCACTTTGAGCTGGCTGTTGTCATAAGTGTACCGACGTCGGGCTTGCACGCCAAACAGATTAAACAAAAAAATCAGTGTTCGCCAAAAGGCATGTGGTCCGTTTTAGGACCACTATTGTTTTCACTATATATTTTACCTCTTGGGGATGTCATTCGAAAACATAATGTTAACTTTCACTGCTATGCGGATGACACACAGCTGTACATTTCAATGAAACATGGTGAAGCCCCAAAATTGCCCGAATCCATGCTTTTGTTACTTCTAGGTTAGACTACTGCAATGCTCTACTTTCCGGCTACCTGGATAAAGCACTAAATAAACTTCAGTTAGTGCTAAATACGGCTGCTAGAATCCTTACTAGAACGCAAAAATTTGATCATATTACTCCAAGTGCTAGCATCCCTACACTGGCTTCCTGTTAAGGCTAGGGCTGTTTTCAAGGTTCTATTGCTAACCTACAAAGCATTACATGGGCTTGCTCCTACCTATCTTTCCGATTTGGTCCTGCCGTACATACCTACACGTACGCTACGGTCACAAGACGCAGGCCTCCTAATTGTCCCTAGAATTTCTAAGCAAACAGCTGGAGGCAGGGCTTTCTCCTATAGATCTCAATTTTTATGGAATGGTCTGCCTACCCATGTGAGAAACGCAGACTCAGTCTCAACCTTTAATTAAGTCTTTACTGAAGACTCATCTCTTCAGTGGGTCCTATGATTGAGTGTAGTCTGGCCCAGGAGTGTGAAGGTGAACGGAAAGGCTCTGGAGCAACGAAACGCCCTTGCTGTCTCTGCCTGGCTGGTTCCCCTCTCTTCACTGGGATTCTCTGCCTCTAATAACCCTATTACAGGGGCTGAGTCACTAGCTTACTGGTGCTCTTTCATGCCGTCCCTAGAAGGGGTGCTTCACTTGAGTGGGTTGAGTCACTGACGTGATCTTCCTCCCTGGATTGGCGCCCCCCCTTGGGTTGTGCCGTGGCGGAGATCTTTGTGGGCTATACTCGGCCTTGTCTCAGGATGGTAAGTTGGTGGTTGAAGATATCCCTCTAGTGGTGTGGAGGCTGTGCTTTGGCAAAGTGGGTGGGGTTATATCCTTCCTGTTTGGCCCTGTCCAAGGGTATCATCGGATGGGGCCACAGTGTCTCCTGACCCCTCCCGTCTCAGTCTCCAGTATTTATGCTGCAGTAGTTTGTGTCTGGGGGCTAGGGTCAGTTTGTTAAATCTGGAGTACTTCTCCTGTCTTATCCGGTGTCCTGTGTGAATTTAAGTATGCTCTCTCTAATTCTCTCTTTCTCTCTTTCTTTCTCTCTCTCTCTCGGAGGACCTGAGCACTAGGACCATGCCTCAGGACTACCTGGCATTATGACTCCTTGCTGTCCCCAGTCCACCTGGCCGTGCTGCTGCTCCAGTTTCAACTGTTCTGCCTGCGGCTATGGAACCCTGACCTGTTCACCGGACGTGCTACCTGTCCCAGACCTGCTGTTTTCAACTCTCTAGAGACCGCAGGAGCGGTAGAGATACTCTTAATGACCAGCTATGAAAAGCCAACTGACATTTACTCCTGAGGTGCTGACTTGCTGCACCCTCGACAACTACTGTGATTATTATTATTTGACCATGCTGGTCATTTATGAACATTTGAACATCTTGGCCATGTTCTGTTATAATCTCCACCCGGCACAGCCAGAAGAGGACTTTCCACCCCTCATAACCTGGTTCCTCTCTAGGTTTCTTCCTAGGTTTTGGCCTTTCTAGGGAGTTTTTCCTAGTCACCGTGCTTCTACACCTGCATTGCTTGCTGTTTGGGGTTTTAGGCTGGGTTTCTGTACAGCACTTTTGATATATCAGCTGATGTAAGAAGGGCTATATAAAGAAATTTGATTTGATTTGATTTGATATGGAAGAAGGTACTGTACTCTGGTCAGATGAGACTAAAATGTAGCTTTTTGGCCATCAAGGAAAACGCTATGTCTGGCGCAAACCCAACACCTGTGGTGATGTTTTTCATCGGCAGGGACTGGGAAACTGGTCAGAATTGAAGGAATGATGGATGACTCTAAATACAGGGAAATTATGGAGGGAAACCTGTTTCAGTCTTCCAGAGATTTGAGACTGGGTCGGAGGTTCACCTTCCAGCAGGACAATGACCCTAAGCATACTGCTAAAGCAGCTGGAGCAGTTTTGCTTTGACGAATGGGCAAAAAATTCCAGTGGCTAGATGTGCCAAGCTTATAGAGACATATCCAGCTGTGATTGCTGCAAATGGTGGCTCTACAAAATATTGACTTTGGGGGGGTGAATAGTTATGCAGCTTTTTGTTTTTTGTCTTACTTCTTGTTTGTTTCATAATAAAACATATTTTGCATCTTCAAAGTGATAGGCAAGTTGTGTAAATCAAATGATACAAACCCCCCAAAAATCTTTTTTAATTCTAGGTTGTAAGGCAACAAAATAGGACAAATGCCAAGGGGGTGAATACTTTCAAATGCCACTGTACGTGTAGTAAGTGATCACCCTGAATTCACTCTTGACAGAAAGGTGGGACTTTCCACTGGTGACCAGACACATACCTGTGGAGACCGACAGCATGGCATTGAGGTACTAAAGACCAGAAAACGATTGAGCAAGAGGAGAGAAAAATATACATAAACGAGTTACTCTACTCTGCAAAAGAACACTGTCTCTCAGGAGGAAGATAAGCTTGAGTTATTTCACTCTTATGATGCCTTGTTTTTTTATGGACCAGTGATGTGGAGGAACAATGAGAAATACAAGTGAAAGAAAGCGAAAGGCTAAGACACTGATGTGATATAATATTTGGAGCTACATTTTTCAGCCTGATTTTGATGGATCTCTATGCCATGTGACAGTGCACTGTATTTACAGGTTAATAAAATCAGAACGTCTTTATAAAAATAGGGTGGGTGAGAAAGTAATCCACAAAAGCTGTGGTGTGTAAAATTGGATTTTCCATGGGAGTTGTGGAGAGGAACAGTTTTCGATTGACGTGGATACACAGTGCCTTGCTTTTAATTCTCCCTGCTTTAAAAAAATATATATATATATATAATTATCATCCAGATGCATGGCACGAGGGCCATTGTTTGAGAAGATTTTCATCAGTCTGGGTGACGTTCCTATAACTTAGTTTGACACTGGTAGGGGAAAACATGCTGCAGGTACATAAAATAAGTGACCAGTAACATGATTTATCGCACAAAACGTTTTACATTGTGGACTGGTTCTCTATTTTTTTATCAACCAAATTGCCTGGATGCTTTCCATCAATAATAACACATTTATTAAAGTATAATACTCATGAAATGATGGCTAATTGGCAGAATGAAATGTCTTGTGTATCTGCAGTGTCTTGCAGATCTGATCTGATCACAAACAACAAATACCAGATAAAATGTTAATGCCAATGTGTTCATAAAATCACCCTAACCACAGAAATATGAGCCAACTTGTGTGCCGCATAATTGATGACTGAGGCAGAATGATTAGATTAGGAAAATGTCAGCCATAATCCTTGTACCATTGTTAAACTTGCCTTTACTTCCTTTTGTTCAGACATGTACCATTTTAAGATCAATTAATTTATCCTCAGCAGTCAGTACTTTAACATTGTCTAGTCTTTTCTCTATCCAGGCACCTAGTTTAATTGGTGTGAAGACATAAATAGTAGAGTGGTAGAGAAAGTAGTTCCGGCAATAAATCATCTATCAAAATGACAATATTTGATTTGCTTCATGCCGTTCCAGCAGGACCTTCTTTCTGCCTGCATAATCCGTTTGATTGGACAGCTCTACATGGATCCCACAAAGCCGGGATATGAGATGTAAGATGTGGACCTACATTAGTGCCGGCTGCTCTTTCAAACAGCTCCTCTCACACCAATCAAGGCAAGCTTCTCCAGACGTAATTACCATCACTGTGTTTACCGACGGGGTTTTCCCTGGTGTCCCAGGAATGAATTGTCTTACTTCTTTTGTAAACAGGCCATGAAAGGAATATACAAGGAATTTATATCCGAATCTAATCAATAGTCTTTCAAAATCCTTCCAACCTTCAGTAGTTGATGATCTTTGCTGATGATGTTGGTCTGTACAAAATATTGTTGAGCATGAACATGTGTGTGTGTGTGTGTGTGACACCTACCCACACTGTACCACAAGGAGAACTGAAGGAATTCAACCCATGTAACGCTCGTCCTCCTCCTCGTCTGAGGATGAGCAAGGATCGGACCAATATGCAGCGTGGTTTGAATACATACTTAATGTTTATTAAACGAAGATGGAAAAAACACTTAAACAAACTACAAAACAATAAACGACGTGAACAGACCTGAACTTGAGAACATAAAACAAGAACGCACGAACAGGAAGGAACACACGAATGAACGAACGAATGAATGAAACAGTCCCGTGTGGCACAAACACTGACACAGGAACAATCACCCACAAACAAACAGTGAGAACAGCCTACCTTAATATGGTTCTCAATCAGAGGAAATGTAAAACACCTGCCCCTGATTGAGAACCATATCAGGCTAATTGAAAATGAACCCGACATAAAAACACATAACATAAAATGCCCACCCAGCTCACGTCCTGACCAACTAAACAAAGACAAAACAAAGGAAATAAGGTCATGAACGTGACAGTACCCCCCCAAGGTGCGGACTCCGGCCGCAAAACCTGAACCTATAGGGGAGGGTTTGGGTGGGCATCGGTCCACGGCTCTGGCTCTGGCTCTGGACGTGGTCCCTAGTTAATCCCCGCTTCCGTGGCCTCCTCCTAATGGCTACCCACCATATTAACCCCACTGGATTAAAGGGCAACACCGGACTGAGGGGCAGCATCGGACTGAGGGGCAGCACCGGACTGAGGGGCAGCTCCGGACTGAGGGGCAGCTCCGTACTGAGTGACGGCTCTGGCAGGTCATGGCTGGCTGACGGCTCTGGCAGGTCATGGCTGGCTGACGGCACTGGCACGTCATGGCTGGCTGACGACACTGGTAGGTCATGGCTGGCTGACGGCACTGGCAGGTCATGGCTGGCTGACGGCACTGGCAGGTCTGACGGCTCTGGCAGTTCATGGCTGGCGGGCGGCTCTGGCTGCTCCTGTCTGGCGGGCGGCTATGGCTGCTCCTGTCTGGCGGGCGGCTCTGGCTGCTCCTGTCTGGCGGGCGGCTCTGGCTGCTCCTGTCGGGCAGACGGCTCTGGCTGCTCCTGTCTGGCGGACGGCTCTAGCGGCTCCTGACTGACGGACGGCTCTAGCGGCTCCTGACTGACGGACGGCTCTGAAGGCTCAGGACAGACGGGCGGCTTTGAAGGCTCAGGACAGACGGGCAGCATTGAAGGCTCAGGACAGACGGGCAGTTCAGACGGCGCTGGGCAGAAGGATAGCGCAGACGGCACTGGGCAGACGGGCAGCGCAGGCGGCTCTGGGCAGACGGGCAGTGCAGGCGGCACTGGGCAGACGGGCAGTGCAGGCGTCACTGGTCAGACGGGCAGTGCAGGCGGCACTGGGCAGACGGCAGGCTCTGGCCGGCTGAGGCGCACAGTAGGCCTGGTGCGTGGTGCCGGAACTGGTGGTACCGGGCTAAAGACACGCACCTCAAGGCTAGTGCAGGGAGCAGCAACAGGGTGCACAGGGCTCTGGAGACGCACAGGAGGCTTGGTGCGTGGTGCCGGAACTGGTGGTACAGGGCTGGGGACACGCACCACAGGGCTAGTGCGTGGAGGAGGAACAGGGCTCTTGAGATGCACAGGAAGCCTGGTGCGTGGTGTTGGCACTGGTGGTATTGGGCTGGGGCGGGGAGGTGGCGCTGGATATACTGGACCGTGCAGGCGTACTGGCTCCCTTGAGCACCGAGCCTGCCCAACCTTACCTGGTTGAATGCTCCCCGTAGCCCGACCAGTGCGGGGAGGTGGAATAACCCGCACTGGGCTGTGTTGGCGAACCGGGGACACCATGCGTAAGGCTGGTGCCATGTATGCCGGCCCGAGGAGACGCACTGGAGACCAGACGCGTTGAGCCGGCACCTGGCTCAATGCTCAATCTAGCCCGGCCAGTGCGGGGAGGTGGAATAACCCGCACCGGGCTAAGCACACGTACAGGAGACACTGTGCGCTTTACCGCATAACACGGTGTCTGCCCATACTTTCGCTCTCCACGGTAAGCTCGGGGAGTTGGCGCAGGTCTCCTACCTGACTTCGCCACATTCCCTTGTAGCCCCCCCCCCAAGAAATGTTTTGGGCTGACTCACAGGCTTCCAGCCTCGCTTTCGTGCTGCCTCCTCATACCACCGCCTCTCGGCTTTAGCTGCCTCCAGCTCTTCACGAGGGCGGTGATATTCTCCAGGTTGTGCCCAGGGTCCCTTACCGTCCAGAATTTCCTCCCATGTCCAGAAATCCTGTGTATGCTGCCGCTGCTGTCGCTGCTGCACGTTACCACGCTGCTTGGTCCTTGGTTGGTGGGTGATTCTGTAACGCTCGTCCTCCTCCTCGTCTGAGGATGAGCAAGGATCGGACCAATATGCAGCGTGGTTTGAATACATACTTAATGTTTAATAAACGAAGATGGAAAAAACACTTAAACAAACTACAAAACAATAAACGACGTGAACAGACCTGAACTTGAGAACATAAAACAAGAACGCACGAACAGGAAGGAACACACGAATGAACGAAACAGTCCCGTGTGGCACAAACACTGACACAGGAACAATCACCCACAAACAAACAGTGAGAACAGCCTACCTTAATATGGTTCTTAATCAGAGGAAACGTAAAACACCTGCCACTGATTGAAAACCATATTAGACTAATTGAAAATGAACCCAACATAGAAACACATAACATAGAATGCCCACCCAGCTCACGTCCTGACCAACTAAACAAAGACAAAACAAAGGAAATAAGGTCAGGAATGTGACAACTCACATGCAGGCAGACGACAAATTTTAAGCTAATTCTGTCAGCAATAACAATTCTCTAAATGTATTTAGACGCTGTGTCTGCCAACCCAAACATTAGATTCATACCTCGACATGGTCATGGGCCAGACACGGCACTGTCATCCATGTCCGATAGAGTCCCACTGAGAGTGACATGACTGACATGATGGCCAAAAGTCTTAATGTTGCTGTGGGAGACTGACCTTGAAATGTCAGTAAGAGTCCTACGTGTGTTTGTGTGTGTGTCAGTGGCGGTCAGTGCTGTTTAAGATGAGGGAAAACAATTTGATTTTAATGAGCATGGCCTTATTTCTATTACAGCATATTGGAGGACTGTCTTTATTCATATTCCATTCACCCAGTTTAATCTAACAGCGATAGGTTTAGGCTACTGCATGATGCTCAAATTTTCTCTATACCCTGAGATTGCTACAAGCTAGCCTATGAATGAAAGTTTACAACGTAGGTGCACACAGGTCGAGAGACACATTTGAAATGACCCACAGTGACATTCAATACCGCCTTGCACACTCTTGCCTGCATATAGGGTCTAATCGTTAGTCCAACAGTTGCAAATCCAGGTTTGTTGCATTTGCTTCCGTTTAAGAAAAAAAATTCAACAGAATAAACCGAATGAATACACCTCTGATCACACGTAAACTGTCACGACTTCCGCCGAAGTTGGTGCCTCTCCTTGTTCGGGCGGCGTTGGGCGGTCGACGTCACCGGCTTTCTAGCCGCTACCGATCTACGTTTATTTTTCCATTTGTTTTGTCTTGATTGTACACACCTGGTTTCCATTACGTTATAATTTATTCCCTATTGAACCCTCTGGTTCCCACATGGTGTTGTGCGTGTTTGTTCTTTGTTAAGTAGTCGCTCTGTTGTGTCAAGCTGGAATATTTTTCCCTGTATGGAATTTGTTTGCGATTTTCCGAGTAAAGTACGTTGTTACTCAGTTCTGTGTCCTGTGCCTGACTCCGTACTACCTGCTACACACTGACTCTTGACATAAACAGAGTTCACTCTTCCTTCTCTTCCCTTCGCTTGTGGACTTCAGTGCATAATACATCAGCTGTATGTTACCAGGCGAAAAAACCTTAACAAGGCAAACCGATACACACAGCCTACATCGTTGTCACCATATTTGCTAAAGTAACATCATAGTCAGCATAGCTAATAGAACTAATGCGTTAGTAAACCCGCTACAATCATGGAGTAACGTTAGTATACAGTCAGTAAGCAATTACACCAGTGGGCCCCGGTGGCAATAAATTAGTAATACTAAAAGCTGACCTTGACTTGGAAGAGTTCCAGTGTTGTGTTGGAAAGTCATAGCCAGCTAGCTAACATAGCATCCCTCTGTTTGAGCAGGGTGTTTCAGTAGGCTAAACTAGATAGCTGCATTTGCTAGCTAAGTAAGTGAAGCTGTTAACTTACTCGCTTGCTTCTCCATTTTGGAATAAATTAATTTGTTCAAAACTGTTCAACTATTGTCTTTCTCTCTCTTTGAGTCAACTACTCACCACATTTTATACACCGCAGTGCTAGCTAGCTTTAGCTTATTATTTCAGTACTAGATTAATTATCTGATCCTTTGATTGGGTGGACAATCAAAGGATTCCTCCGGAAGTTGTCATAATTATGGTGTAAGTCTATGGAAGGGGGTGAGAACTATGAGCCTCCTAGGTTTGGTACTGTGGTCGGAAGCTAGCTGTCCTCCGGCTACACAATGGTGCTACCCTACAATGGTGCTACCCTAATCAGTTATTTGGTGATGTGATTATATTTAGTATAGTTTACTCAACCATTACAATGTATAGGGCATATACAATTACATATCTTATTGTTTCTGTTTCGCAAGTTGTACTATAGTGTATGTAATATAATGAGTAACAGACTCTTTCCATCATCACTCTTTCCCTCCCCATCAGTCAGTAGCCTAATTACCCTGGAATCTGTCATCACTGTGCCAGGGCAAAATACCAAATATATCCCATTAATACACTTCAGAGCCATGCTCATGACCTCACTTAAAGTCCATGACCTAATGCTCATCTAGCATGTGGTGTGATTATGGGTCATTCACAATCATACCAATGGTAATCATTCTGTGTCAGATAAGACCATTATACTGTACCTGTAGGACTTCTAGGAAGACATTTTCTATCCGCCAATCTGCAATGAGTAAAGGTGTGGAGATCTTGCCAAAACAACAGGTTTGTAGACAGACGTTCATTAATAGCAGTTACAGATATGGATGGTTTAGTTTTTGTGCCCTTTGAAATACTAAACACGATTCTTAAGTTCTGGCCTTTGTTTTTAACCTCTGATAATCTTCCAGCCATATTGTAGACATCATATATTTAAAGCAAGAGACCAGCTAATTCTATTTTCACCGTTTTCCCTCTAACTGGATAGGTCACCTTCTCTAATGCCCTTCGAAACTTCCAATAATACAGAGCATCTTTCATGACATCTGAAGGGTCTAACATCTTCCATGACATATTGACTTTAGTGTGCATTGGTGACAATCTGTTCGCAGTAATAAAATGTACCCGTCTTTGAAAGCCATTTTGTGTGACAGCGAAATTGGAGCAATGTTGAAAACATTGTGCAGTGTTTCTCATGTTTCGTTGTTTAACCTGGCATGAATTCTGCTAACAGCACAAGAGGGTTATTTGTCTTGGCCAGCCATTGCCCCAGGCTAATAACAGCAAAGCACTTAATGGCAAATAAGTGACATCTTTTTCCAAATGATTCAACAGTCTTCAAAAATGGAGCTGGCCGGTCCCCCGTAGCTACTGTCAGTGTCTATGGTGACTTATAGCATTATGTCACAGCGCCCTCGGAGGGGCAACTAAGGGCTTAGCATAAATTAAAGCCTCCAAAAATAACTATGTGGAACTTCTTGAAAAACAAAGCTCTGGCTTCCAACAAATCATGTCTGTTCTGTTACCCATCTTCATGTGAAGCTTTTCTGGTGTTGTTGGACACATTGCAAACCTATGACAAGCTGCACTATCCATAGTAGCTCACCCATCCTTTAGGTATTGCTAGGTGTCAGACAAAGGCTTTTGAATTAAACCCTTCCTAATATTGAGTTGCAACCCCTTTGGCCCTCAGAACAGCCTCAATTCATCAGGCGTGGACTCTAAAAGGTGTCGAAAGCGTTCCACAGGGATGCTGGCCCATGTCGACTCCAATGCTTCCCACAGTTGTGTCAAGTCGGCTGAATGTCATTTGGGTGGTGGACCATTCTTGATATACATGGGCAATTGTTAGGCGTGAAAAGCCCAGCAGCGTTTCAGTTCTTGACCCACTAAAACTGGTGCGCCTGGCACATATTGCCATATCCCGTTTAAAGGCACTTAAATCTTTTGTCTTTTGCCATTCACCCTCTGAATGGCACACATACACAATCCATGTCTCAATTGTCTCAAGGCTTAAGAATCCTTCTTAAACCTGTCTTCTCCCCTTCATCTACACTGACTGAAGTGGATGTAACAAGTGACATTAATAAGGGATCATAGCATTCACCTGGATTCACTCGGTCAGTCTATGTCATAGAAAAAGCAGGTGTTCCTAATGTTTTGTACACTCAGTGAATGTACAATGTATTTCCTCATTCATGGTCTGCACAAGTCATAATGATTTATAATGATTTTTATGATTTGCTTTATTACAAATGATGGCTGAATCACAAAGCATAATTATGCATCACTGATGCGGCATCAGTTATATTTCTGGTATATTAACATAAATTACCAGTTATACCTTGTGGATGAAAAAAGCGTATGTACAGTATGTGTCTGTAGTGTGTGTGTGTGTGTAGTGGGGGGATCGACTGTAGCTTACCATTTGTTATTAATGACTTCAATCTTTCTATGCATTTTAATACTCTGCGATTTTGCAGTGTGGTGAAAAATTAAACAGCGTGTCTTTGGCCAATTGGTCTTGTGCCTACTGAAACAATCTGCCACTGAGAAGGAGGCCCATATTGCCCAGTTTGTATGTTAGTACAGCTTACAGCCTCAGACTAACACTCACTGAACTGACAGCATGATGCTGATCACCTAAAAGCCTTTTCTCAGCTGATTTTTTGATGGTGCAATTTTAATAGGACTATTCTTCAAAAGGCCTTCAGAATGAATTAGAAGCATACATCGATAGAGCCAGTGTAATGTGTGTCCATTTATGTTGTTTTCCTCCACTCCGGTGCTCCACTGACAACATTCTCCCTCTCATTACCAGGTGTTCTCAACCACCAGACCTAATTACATAATTATAGAAAACAATCATTGGATAGTTGGAGCCCTCACTGATTTAATTAAAAACATGTATTAATTAAGCCACCGGTGCCTTATGTGACATTGTAGTTGCTCTGGAACTATCCAATATCCAATGCATTGATGTCATCATGAATCAGTCACACCCTGATCTGTTTCACCTGTCTTTGTGATTGTCTCCACCCCCCTCCAGGTGTCGCCCATCTTCCCCATTATCCCCTGTGTATTTATACCTGTGTTCTCTGTTTTGTCTGTTGACAGTTTGGTTTGTTTCGTCAAGCCTACCAGTGGTTTTCCCTTGATTCCTGTCTCTCGAGTGTTCCTGTTGTCCTGGTTTTGACCGTTTCTGTCTGCCCTGAACCTGAGCCTGCCTGCCATCCTGTACATTTGCCCCACCTATCTGGATTACTGACCTCTGCCTACCCTGACCATGAGCCTGCCTGCCGTCCTGTACCTTTGCCCCACCTATCTGGATTACTGACCCCTGCTTGCCCTTGACCTGTCATTTGCCTGCCCCAGTTGGATTAACAAACTGTTGTTAATTCCACATTGTCTGCATCTGGGTCTTACCTTGAAACGTGATAGAATCTATCCATGTGAAGCCCAAGGTTTATTGTATACTGAACAAAAATATGAACGCAACTTGCAACTATTTCAAAGATTTTGTTGAGTCACAGTTCATAAAAGGAAAAAAGTCAATTTAAATGAATTCATTAGGCCCTAATCTATGTATTTCACATGACTGGGCGTGATTTTTTTTACCATTCCAGGTTGTCACATGGGCCATTACATAAGAAGAAAGATTGTGTCTGCGTTCAACCAAAAATCTGTTGAATATTCACTGCTGAAGTCCTAATGTTTCCTCTCTCTTTCTAGGGTCACCATTAATGTGCATAGGCCCACCCACTTGGGAGCCAGCCCCCCCCACTGGGTACACAGGCCCAGCCACTCAGAATTAGTTTTTACCAACAAAATAGCTTTATTACAGACAGAAATACTGCTCAGCATCCCTTACACCCACTCCCCCTCTAGATGATCCTTTAGGTGAACCAGCCGGATGTTGTGTTCCTGGGCTGGCGTGGTTACACGTGGTCTGCGGTTGTGAGGCCAGTTGGACGTACTGATAAATTCTCTAATACGACATTGGAGGCGGCTTATGGTAGACAAATGAAAATGTAATTCTCTGGCAAAAGCTCTGGTTGACATTCCTGAAGCCATCATGACAATTGTACGCTCCCTCAAAACGTGAAACATCTGTGGCATTGTGTTGTGTGACAAAACTACACATTTTAGAGTGGCCTTTTATCAAATCAAATAAGATTTTATTGGTCACATACACTTGGTTAGCAGATGTTATTGCGATTGTAGCGAAATGCTTGTGCTTCTAGTTCCGACAATGCAGTAATAACTTACAAGTAAACTAACAAATTCACAATGACTACCTTATACACACAAATGTAAAGGGATGAATAAGAATATGTACATATAAATATATGGATGAGCGATGGCCGTGCGGCATAGGCAAGATGCAGTAGATGGTATAGAATACAGTATATACATATGAGATGAGTAATGTAGGATATGTAGACATTATTAAAGTGTCGTTATTTAAAGTGACTAGTGATACCTTTAAATCAATTTATTAAACGTATTAAAGGGGCCAGAGATTTGAGTCTGTATGTTGGCAGCAGCCACTCTGTTAGTGATGGCTGTTTAACAATCTGATGGCCTTGAGATAGAATCTGTGTTTTGGTCTCTCGTTCACAGCTTTTATGCACCTGTACTGATCTTGCCTTCTGGATGATAGCGGGGTGAACAGGCAGTGGCTGGGGTGGTTGTTGCTCCCTCTGCTGTTCCCTGAAGTCCACGATCCATCACCTGTGTTTTGTTGACATTCAGTGAGAGGTTGTTTTCCTGACACCACACTCCGAGGGCCCTCACCTCGTCCCTGTAGTCCGTCTCGTCGTTGTTGGTAATCAAGCCTACCACTGTCGTGTCGTCTGCAAACTTGATGATTGAGTTGGAGGCGCGCATGGCCACACAGTCATATGTGAACAGGGAGTACAGGAGAGGGCTGAGAACGCACCCTTGTGGGGCCCAAGTGTTGAGTCTTAGCAGGTCGGAGATGTTGTTTCCTACCCTCACCACCTGTGGGTGGCCTGTCAGAAAGTCAAGGACCCAGTTGCACAGGGCGGGGTCAAGACCCAGGATCTCAAGCTTAGTGACGAGTTTGGAGGGTACTATGGTGTTGAATGCTGAGCTGTAGTCAATGAACAGCATTTTTACATAGGCATTCCTCTTGCCCAGATGGGATAGGGCAGTGTGCAGTGTGATTGCAATTGCGTCGTCTGTGGACCTATTGGGGCGGTAAACAAATTGGAGTGGGTCTACGGTATCAGGTAGGGTGGAGGTGATATGATCCTTGACTAGTCTCTCAAAGCACTTCATGACGACAGAAGTGAATGCTATGGGGCGATAGTCATTTAGTTCAGTTACCTTAGCTTTCTTGGGAACAGGAACAATGGTGGCCATCTTGAAGCATGTGCACACAGCAGACTGGGATAGGGATTGATTGAATATGTCCGTAAACACACCAGCCAGCTGGTCTTCGCATGCTCTGAGGACGCGGCTAGGGATACTTTCTGGGCCGGCAGCCTTGCGAGGGTTAACACGTTTAAACGTTTTACTCACGTTGGCCACGGTGAAGGAGAGCCCACAGGCTTTGATAGCGGGCCCTGGCAGTGGCACTGTATTGTCCTCAAAGCGAGCAAAGAAGTTGTTTAATTTGTCTGGGAGCAAGATGTCGATGTCAGCAACGGGGCTGGTTTTATTTTTGTAATCCGTGATTGACTGTAGACCCTGCCACATACGTCTCGTGTTTGAGCCGTTGAATTGCAACTCTACTTTGTCTCTATACTAACGCTTTGCTTGTTTGATTGCTTTGCGGAGGGAAGAGCTGCACTGTTTGTATTCAGTCATGTTTCCAGTGAACTAGCCATGACTAAATGCGGTGGTTCACGCTTTCAGTTTTGCCCGAATGCTGCCATCAATCCACTGTTTTTGGTTGGGAAGGTTGTAATAGTCACAGTGTGTGCAACTTCACCGATGCACTTGCTAATAAACTCGCTCACTGAGTCAGCGTATACGTCAATGTTATTGTCTGAGGCTACCCGGAACACATCCTAGTCCACGTGATCATTGCAATCTTGAAGCATGGAATCCAATTGGACAGATCAGCATTGGATAGACCTAAGCATGGGCATTTCCTGTTTTAGTTTCTGTCTATAGGCTGGGACAACAAAATGGAGTCATGGTCAGATTTGCCGAAGGGAGGCTGGGGGAGGGCTTTGTATGCATCGCGGAAGTTAGAGTAGCAATGGTCCAGAATTCTACCGGCTCGTGTCACACATTCAATATGCTGATAGAATTTAGGAAGCCTTGTTCTCAGATTAGCTTTGTTAAAATCCCAAGCTACAATAAATGCTGCCTCAGGATATATGGTTTCCAGTTTACATAGAGTCCAGTGAAGTTCTTTCAGGGTCGTCGAGGTATCTGCTTGGGGGGCATATACACGGCTGTGACTATGTAGATGTAGGATCTTAATTTGATCACCCTGTTGCATGAGAACTACATGTGGAACGTGTAGTATATTTGAGGTTTAAATACATTTCCTTAAAAAAAATGTCATTAATTATAATCCACATAATAATTCACATTTCCTGTTGCGGCAGGATTAATTTCCTGCTATAGCAAACTGGATCAAATACAGTATGAGATTATTGTAATTTAATAGCTTGATGTCATTTACTGCTGTAAAAGTTTTTTGAGTGCTAGACTGCTCTTGGTGTAATCTGTATGACCATACACCCTGGCTCTTATCGTGCCTTTATGTAAACTTTGGTTCTTCAAAACAGAGAACTCACCTCGACGTTTCCAGCTCTGAAGTGACATTTTCCATGGAAATCAATCGAGCCACCTCACCCTCCATCATTTAGAGCCCAGCACTTGTCACACTGTGTAGCCTGACTTAATGGCTGCCAGCCAGGTTTCAATAGACCAGCCATTGATTTGAGGGTAGGCAATTCTTTGGCACAAAAAATATTTGATCCCTTACCTACACAGCACAACCACCACCATCATACATATAGATGAAAAGGTAATCATGCCCAACTCGGATATAAAATACAGATCAAAGGTGTTTTGAGAAGTAAAATGAAAGAATCAAATGTAATTGAGAAGCAATCATTCATCACCCACGTGTTACTTGTTCACAATTTGTTTCTTCTGTCGATTGCTACAGTAGCATGGTGTCATTTCTGAAAATGTTAAATGTCAGAAAATCGGATGATGAAAGGACGTCATTTTCCCTCTCTCTAGTACTGTACCTTATTTCTGAATTCCCCTTTCTCAATCACACAAACACAGTGAGTGTTTTCACACCTCCGCCTAATGCTGCCATTGATTGACACTCATTTGGGGTGTGAGGAGAGAGCCTTTTACCCACAGGGTTGAACCTCCTGTGCTAATGATGGCTGGGCCTTTTCATGTGTGCAGTGCACACCTGTGACCTGATCCTCTGATCCTGAGGAGTTATTACAGCACACTGCTCTCTCTGACGGTGCACCACGACAAAAGCCACATGCAGATATCACACTGATGCATTTGGACAAGACTTGACACTCCGGAATAGAAGATATTAACATGTAGAGGTGCAGGCAGACACTGTCTCTTAGATACAGTGACAGCCGTACTTGTTTACATGACATGCATTGTCCACATAAACCTTGTTCGGGCTTCTTACTTATAACTCTTCTCCACTACCAATGTCCCCTCATTCTTCAGATTTGTTCTCTGTGTTTATGAACTTGCATATGATGTATTTTGTCTTCATTCCTCCCCAACTACGTCTGCTGCAAAACACAACTTATTTGATCACAAATAGGATAGTAGTACCATGTCCTTCAGTCCAGACTGGCCATCACATCAATGTCTTCTCATAATCTGTCCAGTCGAGACCTTTGCCACTAGGTGTAGCTCACGGACTCAGGTACCAGTAACTCCACCAAGCAATATATGCCTAGTAAATAATGCAATCTAAAGGACTCTGAAACAGGTTACTGTCCTTTCATTGCATGGGCAAAGAGCAAACAGAGGCATAGACGCATATTTTTATTTGAAAGGAATGGTTGTTTTTCCAATGCATCTATACTAGGCCCTTTTCCTTATCAAAGCCAGGTCCATCAAGGCTCTGTGTTTCATTGTCAATATACAGTTTTTGTTTCTGTGTCACTCTGCCTGGACCAGATGGTTCAAATGGTGGCTTGCTCATTATGGAGATGTTTCTGGACTGCCTCAATCACGGGGTCGACTCTCCAATCCTAAGGATTACGAGGACGGTGGAAGACACCGGCACTTGACTTGATTTCTCATAGATCAGTGAACGTTAGCTTGGCTCCTGGTATTTCGCAGCCCATGTAACTTAAAGTGACACTTGCCTGAAGCTCCCTTGGAGCGCAAAGCAAGGTTAGCTCTCTGAAACCATATATGACAAGCAGGAGAGAGCTTGCAGGGGAAGTGTTTGCCGCGGTACCACTGGGAAAGCCAGAAATCCTTTCCTCTCTCTAAAAATTCCCTTGCCCCTACATTCTCTTTTTCTACAGGAAATAAGTACATTTGGGTGAGGAGAGAGGAGCGAGTTCTTGGATAGAAGAAGAAGAGTGCATTCATATGCTTGTGCGACCATGCCACCAGCTCAAAGGTGAAATTCAACATGGCTTAGTGGTTTGGGTGAGGTGTAAAGACTGGCCTGCATCCCGTTCTTCAGTCAATAATTCAGCAACAAGGAAAAATGCATACTGTATAACCCACTGGATTATCAGTTTATTAAAATACCTTTCATTGGGTATTTGATGTTCATAGCTGTTGTGATTTGCTCATTGTCTAATTACTCCAAAAGGCATTCACCTTTCAGTCAGAAAGGTGTCATCAATTCATCACATACATATTTTGTCTCAGTGACATCAATGTGTAGCTTACAGTAAAGCCCATTGTAGCTGTAACAGTAATTACGATAATAATTACAAGTTCCAACAGCAACTAATACAAGTAATTCCAACTGCTGCATTTGAATATAAAAGTCTTATGCAACATGGCCACGAGCACTAGAAACTGACCTGGTGTCCGCAACACAACATTCTTTGTCGTTATAATAAGAAAATACTTCAATGGGTAGTTGACCTGTCTAAGTCAAGGCTAAGTAATTTAACACTCGCAAGCCACATGCAGAAGTGAAATTGCTTGTCGGTCCCTGTTCAACTTTTAAAATATTCCTGAATGGAGATGGTTTCCATTAAAGTAGGGCTCAATGACAGTGCTGGATGGATCATAATCTCTACACTGGCTGAAACTTCAATTCTTTAACTGTATATGATGAGGGGTTGCCACTGGGGTTGCCAATGAAAGAAGAAATGTAAAAAGTTAGATACAGAAAACTGTTCCAAGAGCCGTGATAACAGCCTGTGAATTATTTCATGATTCAAACTCTCCGCTCTAACAATTAGTGAATGTTTATTTTACGAGGTGCTTTGGGAAAAACTCGCAAACCGACAATGAACATTGCTCCGATTCATCATTCAGTTGTCCTAAAGCCCTACCTATGTCAACAATCACCCCAGATCTTTCAGTTCTCACTATACCCCTGTAATTATATGGTTGAGTATTATATTTTGTTCAAACACAGAATAAATCAATTGAGTCAATTGATACATAACCCATACCAAGCTAATAATAAATAAGTGCTGCCATGCTTGATAAAAAGCATATACACACACAAAAAACACCTTATAGACCCAAAATGATACTGTAATTAATTCCATTAATCATCATTTGAGCCTTTGCATGGTTCAATGAGGGTTGAACATAGAACGGAGAGATAAATACTGTAATTAGCTGAGAGGTAAAGGCAATGCCTTCCTCAGATGCATAAATAAAACATTGGCCAGAGTTGAGATCCTGAAGTAATCTGTCTCCATTAACTCATTCTTTAAAGGAACATATAGAACCCGAAGGTCTACATGATGATACCAGATCTGCAAGGCCAAGAGGGAGGGTATTTCTGGATTTGTTATCATTCCAGGTTTTCACATGGGTCGTTTATCAGAGCCATCACTACATCAGAAGAAAGATTGTGTCTGCGTTCAGCAGAATATCTGTGGAATATTCACTGCTGAAGTCCTAATGTTTCCTCTCTCTTTCTAGGCTCAGCATTAATGTGTGAAAAAGCTAGACTCACTGCATGCTGCCCTCCTCTCTTTTCAACAAGGTTGTTAGTGGGCCGATGTTGGAGATTTCTATGTTTAAACCCTTTCTGTGTGACTGAGTGACAATGCACAGTGAACTGGAGAACAATGTATTTCTCTCACAGACCTTAAGACTGAAATGTTCTCCAGCCTTTGGCTTACCATGTGGTAGTCTGAATCCATTCAGGCTTTTTTCCATTGTTAACCTGGCCTTGATTTACTTACTGGTATCATAGTTAACCCCTAAAAGTCTAAGTCTTTGGGGATGGGGGGTTATACTAAGCTAACATATGGAATTGTTTTAAGATGGTCATACTGTGGATCATTTAGCTGTTTGATTTAGAATGTTTGGACCCCTGTAGGTAAATATATAAAAAATAACAACATTTGATAAAATATTGAATTTGGCGTTTACTACTATAGCTCATAGAAACCCATAAAAAAAAGATCATACGGAATAAGGTTAAGAAGTGTCTATCCTATATCTAGAAGATATAAGAATGCTCAGGAAATACACTGAGTATACAAATCAACTTGACACAACTACGGGAACCATTGGAGTCAACATGAGCCAGCATGTGGAGCACTTTCGACACCTTGTAGAGTTCATCCCCTGATGAATTGAGTCTGTTCTGAGGGGGGAGAGGGGTATACTCAGTATATACATATTTTCTGGGGGGCTCAAAACTACTTCCATACCTTTTTTTAAACAGTACCGAGTTACCTACAGATGAGTACAGTTGTGAGGGTCGTGAAGAAAAATGGAAAAAAACATTGTGATTCAAGAGAGCCTCCCCTTTCCATAGGGGAGTCATATGAGTTTGTAGCGCAAACGGTTCAGACACTACAGACAGAAGTTGGCACATCGACGGTACCAACGTAAGACGAGACCCATGACACTTGTGGGGGTCGCAGAGCAAAATGGAGAACACCATCGTGTTTGTGAGGGTCACATCTTTCTATAGAGTCACATCTGGTGAGGGTCACATCTTTCTATAGAGTCACATCTGGTGAGGGTCACATCTTTCTATAGAGTCACATCTGGTGAGGGTCACATCTTTCTATAGAGTGGTCATATTGGTTTGTAAAACCGTTCGGAACGCTACAGACGTTTTCATGAGAAGACATATTGTCTGACCAACAACGCTGTAGCTCTGCCACTTTTTGCAGAAGGCCGACATTCTGTAGGTGGATGTGGTGGATTGAGACACAGCCCATACAAAGAAACAGATATCAATAGCTTAAACAGACAGATTTTGATGGGGATTTTTGTCTTATGTCAATTTGATTGATGCACTCGTGCATCAATTGACTATTAAGGATTAAATACATGGCAAAATAAGCATCTAGGTTTGCTTGCACTCTATTTGCACTCTAAACCATATCAGGTTTTACTAAAGTTTGAAATAGAGGAAAACACTTAGTATTTTGTTACACCGAGGCAAATTATTCCAAAATGTCAGATTTGTCTATTTCCAAAACCTATTTTCTAAATTGTGGAATGAATAAGTAAGAACTTCAATGCGTTCTTGATTAATAGTTTTAAATCACCTGCCTGCACAAATAAAACCATATTGCTTACGCGAAGAAATGCCTTCTCCAGGCATCAGCAGCTGAAAAGATGTTCAGCAACATTAATCCAATGTTAAAACGTTGATTCATTCACATCCACAGGGTATTTCCCTGCCAAAACAAATATGCCTCAGAAAAGCTGACTGATAGAACTGTCAAAAGACTAACCTTCTGACAAAACTTCGAACTGCAACCCAAGTGACAATGGAAAATAAATTAGAAAATGTAAATGCAGGACGAAGAGCAACAGGGGATAAAAACTGTACAGGAAGTAGAAGAGCATCTCTCCCCTACCAGGGAATAAAGCATATCATAGTATCAATGAAGCTTGTCATGGTAATGCAAATTGGATTTGGGAATTTCATTTCCATCTCACTAATTATCTGATGCCTCAGAATGATATTGAATGGTATGAGAAATATATATTTTTTAAACAAAGACGAAAAAAATTATGCATGAAAGCTGTTCGGTGGAAGCATCTCTCAGTAGACACCTGCCAGGTCACATGTTGTTGGAGTCATGTGATGTTCTAAGTACAAACAAATGAGATACATTAATTAACCTGAGAGGATTTTACAAGTCACTGTAGTTGTTTTTGTGTGCATGGCCTATATTGTGATATTCGTTGATGGTTAAACTGTTTGGTCGTCACCTACAGTAAACAAGATCCATGTCTACTGGTTTGTGGCACTCAAACACCTTTTGGTTGAATCAGAAATTGTGATTACTCAATGTGCTAAGACATTGAAAAACAGAGATAACTCTTCTTGCTGTCACCCTTCCTCTAATCCTCACAGTCCCCACTCTGGGGGACAATAATTAATCAACATAGCATTAAGCAGATGGGGTGCAGCGGTAATAGATCAATTGACAAGTAGATGATAAGAATCGATGGGAGAGATAACCTTGGACAATGTGGAAAGTCTGGATGAGGGAAGAGGGAACCATGGTAATTTGGCTTACTCTTACTTTATGATCTTTTTTTTTCTTTTTTTTCTCCTTCTTTTTACATTTTACCCCCTTTTCGTGGTATCCAATTGTTAGTAATTACTATCTTGTCTCATCGCTACATCTCGAACGATGAAGGTCGAAAGCCATGCGTCCCCCAAAACCCAACCCAACCAAGCCGCACTGCTTCTTAACACAGTGCGCCTCCAACCCGGAAGCCAGCCACACCAATATGTTGGAGGAAACACCGTGCACCTAGCTACCTTGGTTGCGCACACTGCGCCCAGCCCGCCACAGGAGTCGCTGGTGCGCGATGAGACAAGGATATCCCTTCCGGCCAAACCCTCCCTAACCCGGACGACGCTAGGCCAATTGTGCGTCACCCCACGGGCCTCCCGGTCGCGGCCGGGCGACAGAGCCTGGGCGCGAACCCAGAGTCTCTGGTGGCACAGCTAGCGCTGCGATGCAGTGCCCTAGCCCACTGCGCCACCCGGGAGGCCTCTTACTTTATGATTGTTGAGAACAAAAGGGTTTGGCTTTCTTCCACCAAAGACAAAAATGCTGTGCTAAAATATCAGAGAAACGCTGACCTCAAACAAACTCATTCTCAATTAATCTGCCTTACTTGGATTTCAATGTACACATTCAAGATCTTTTGGTTCAAAGGAAAATTTGAGTGTGCTATTCAAAAGAGGCATTCCCTGATGTGAACCATGCCTCTAACAAAAGAGATCTCAGAAGACCCAAGATTAAGAATTGTTGACTTGCATAAAGCTGGAAAGGGTTACAAAAGTATCTCTAAAATCCTTTATGTTCATCAGTCCACGGTAAGAGGAATTGTCTATAAATGGATAAAGTTCAGCACTGTTGCTACTCTCCCTAGGAGTGGCCGGCCTGCAAAGATGACTGCAAGAGCACAGTGCAGAATGCTCAATGAGGTTAAGAAAAATCCTAGAGTGTCAGCTAAAGACTCTTTTGACGAGTCTACGATATATAGAACACTAAACAAGAATGGTGTTCATGGGAAGACACCAAGGAAGAAGCCACTGCTGTCCCCCCCAAAAATGCTGCATGTCTGAAGTTCGCAAAAGAACAACTGGATGTTCCACAGCGCTACTGGCAAAATATTCTGAGGACAGATGAAACTAAAGTTCAGTTGTTTGGAAGGAACACACAACACTATGTGTGGAGAAAAAAAGGCACAGCACACCAACATCAAACCTCGTCCCAATTGTAAAGCATGGTGAAGGGAGCATCATGGTTTGGGGCTGATTTGCTGCCTCAGGGCCTGGACAGCTTGCTATCATCAACGGAAAAATATATTCCCAAGTTTATCAAGACATTTTGCAGGAGAATATAAGGCTATCTGTCCGCCAATTGAAACTCAACAGAAGTTGGGTCATGCAACAGGACAACAACCCAAAACACAGAAGTAAATCAACAACAAAATGGCTTCAACAGAAGAAAATACGCCTTCTGGAGTGGCCCAGTCAGAGTCCTGATCTCAACCCGATTGAGATGCTGTGGCATGACCTCAAGAGAGAGGTTCACACCAGACATCCCAAGAATATTGCTGAACTGAAACAGTTTTGTAAAGAGGAATGGTCCGAAATTCCTCCTGACCGTTGTGCAGGTCTGATCCACAACTACAGAAAACGTTTGCTTGAGGTTATTGCTGCCTAAGGAGGGTCAACCAGTTATTAAATCCAAGGTTTCAAATACTTTTCCCACCCTGCACTGTGAATGTTTACACAGTGTGTTCAATAAAGACAAAACCGTATAATTGTTTGTGTGTTATTAGTTGAAGCAGACTGTGTTTGTCTATTGTTGTGATTTAGATGAAGATCAGATCAAATTTGATGACCAATTTATACAGAAGTCCAGGTAATTCCAAAGGGTCCACATACTTTTTCTTGCCACTGTACGTTATCTGCTTGTAGAATTGCTGTGAATGTTGCAAATCCTTGGCCATTTTTTCGAGCCTTTTAAGCTTTCAAGTTCATTAACTGCAGTATGTCCCTGGGAGCAGGCCCAATAATCATCATGTTTTATCCCTCATTTCAGTGGATTTACTTGAGGTCGGCTTCTGAAGTCCAACAAGTGGTCACTCTGGATCTCCCTGATCCATTTTAAGGTAAATTAGTCTGAAATAGCCATTATAATTCATAGAGATAAGAAGTCCATTCAAACAAAGAGCCCACAGGCAAAGCGTTATGATAGATCTCAGGGAGGTCAGTGTTGCAAATCAGTACATTTCTAGGTAGAACCCGTTTGGTTCCATGTAGAACCCTCTGTGGAAAGAGTTCTACATGGAACCAAAAGGGTTCTTCAAAGGGCTCACCTTTGGGGACAGCCTAAGGACCCTTTTGGTTCCAGACAGCACCTTTTCTCTAAGAGTGTAGACAAGTAAGGAAAGGAGCTGACATGTCTGAATTGCCATTGGATTGCATTGCACACCACATCCATTACGTATGCTGAAAATTGTGTTAACTTGAAACAGTAAGAATGTATTCATCAAGCAGGCTTCCTGGAACATGCAGATGCAGGGGTTTAAGGAGTGGATAATGGGAGAGAAAGGAGTGTATGGCTGCTTCCCTGCATGGCACTCACATCAGAGGCCTATTTGAAGTGTTTAGTCTTGGAAACATTAATCCCTGTAATTTTAGGTCTGGTGTTTCTCGGCTGTCAGGAACATCAGGTCGCATTGGAGAAGAACTAAAACAGGGAGGAAGCCTGGTGTCGTCCGCCGATAATTAGAATGCCCGTGTTCATCCCTACAAGGTAAAACAGCACTTCTTAAATGAAGGGCTGTCACACTTTAATTGTCTCCGCTGAGACAGAGAGAGAACGAGAGCGTGGGATGGATAATTCTACAAACACATGGTAAATCAGAGAGAAGTAGAAGCTGAAAGAAATGACTGCAACAGTTGAAATTCATCAATGCGTCATTTCCATTGAAGTGGATCATGTCAAGGCCAGTAATTTCAGTGGACATGCCACATGCACTGCTTCATCACAATACTTGTGTATGTCCGTCCCCTCAAAGACCCGGACAAGTCACAGAACCAACCAGACTGCAAATAAAGAGAAGGTTTAGGAGTGCACATTTGAAGGATTGTAAAACAGCAGCTGACAGCGTGAATGTCTTAATTCTTTCCATGTGAAGTTAAAAAAAGCCTGCCCTGAGCTGTCTAAAAATAAGTGATTATCTGCACAAAGTGCTCCACCAAAGCCTTGGGGATTTGATCATAAATTAATCACAACATCTAAAAAGGTGCTATTCATCAAAAGCTAATGGTTCTTACAGTAATGAATAATTCCCTCAAAAAAAGCTGTCTTGAAAGTAGATAGGTTAACAGGCATGTCAAAGACCTCCAGTAGGCAAACTAAGATATGTCACAGCATTTCTGTCATCATCAAGGTTTATGTGTGTAAAATCTGAAAGAAAGTCAGAAAAAAAGATAGATACCCACACACTGATACACCCAGTGAAAATCAAATTAGCATAATATAAAAATCCCCATAAAAATCCATCAGTTTAAACTAGAGGTACCAGTTTTTTTTTGCATTGGATGTGTCTCGATTCACCGCATCCGCTTATGTCGCACTTCCGCATCTGTGGTGAAGGGTAACAGAGCTAGAGCTGTGTTTGTCAGACCATGAGACATCCTGAAAATTGGTCTTCTCACAAAATTGTCTGTAGCATTCGAACGGTTTGGCCTACAAACTATTGTGACCCCTCTATGGAAAGATGAGACTCTCACGAACATCATAGTGTTCTCCGTTTTACATCAGGAGAACTGTCAGGAAACTCATCTGAAGTTGGTACAGCAGATCAGCCAACTTCTGTCTGTAGCGTCCAAACAATTATTTTTTGCTAAGGTGAGGTCCCCCGGTACCAGTTGAACAAATAAATGGAGGAATATATGGAGACTGTTCAAAAAAATCTCTCAGATATAGGAGAGACACTTCAGAACAAACTTCCTTTTGATATTTGTGGGGACCATCTGTTGTTCCATGTAGTGAATCTGGTATTCAATGCTTTTGTATGTGCTAATATAAGTAAGACCCCAAAAATGTTTTCATCAAATAATTAGTTTATATATTTTTGAGATTCTTCAAGGGGTCTTAAAATTAAAAATCAAATAGCTAAATTCCATATAGTAGGACCCCCTCCCCTCCTCTGGCTTAGAAAGAGCTTAGACTCTGATGGGTTAATGCTACCGCGGTTAATTCTGCAACGTTTTGACCTGGAGGTCTTTGTCAGGCTAGGGCACCTGTACATTTTTGGTTTGAAAAACAAAGCAAAAAAGGGAAAAAAACTAGTTTGTAAGGTTGATTACTCATGCTCTACATGAACCATTGATGGTCTCATGTACACTAGCCCAAAGTCAAGGTGATTTCCAAGACTTTCTAATGAAATCACATTCCAAACTAAAGTGGATTACTTGCTGCCCAGGCGTTATTAAAATGGTGAAGTTACGAGATGGCAATTTTATGACAATTTCCAATTGTACATTAGGGGCAACGCAAGTGGCTGTTACCTTCATTAGTCTCTTGGGTGTTGGGGATGGGCTTGATGATCGGTTAACCTCTACTGGATCAGTGTTTTACTTTTTACCCCTTTTTCTCCCCAATTTCGTGATATCCAATTGTTAGTTACAGTCTTGTCCCATCACTGCAACTCCCATGTGGACTCGGGAGAGGCATAGGTCGAGATCGAAGCATCCCCGAAACTCGACCCCGCCAAGCCGCTCTGCTTCTTGACACACTGCTCACTTAACCCTGAAGCCAGCCGCACCAATGTATCGGAGGAAACACCGTACAGCTGGTGACCGAAGCCAGAAATCATGCACCTGGCCACCAGAAGGAGTCGCTAGAGTGCGATGGGAGAAGGACACCCCAGCCGGCAAAACCCTCCCCTAACCTGGATGATGCTGGGCCAATTTGTGCGCCGCCTCATGGGTTTCCCGGTCGTGGCCGGTTGCGACACAGCCCGGGATCAAACTCAGATCTGTAGTGACGCCTCTAGCACTGTTTAGTGCCTTAGAACGTTGCACCAATAAGGAGGCCCTTCAATATGCAATATTTGACTAGAATGTTGTTGTCAACAATAGCCAACTTTCCGGGACATAGACATGATTTATATCGTCACGAAGCACAAATTATTGTTAATCTAACTGCAGAGTCCAATTTACTGTAGCTATTATAACGAAAAAATACCATGGTATTGTTTGAGCATAATGCACAACAACAAAACACTTTTATTAAGGCAACTGGTTTGATACATTCATCTCTGACAGTACATGTACTTACATTCAGTAATCTTGCTCTTGATTTGTCATCCTGAGGGTCCCAGAGAAAAAATGTAGCATAGTTTTGTTTTATAAAATCCATTTTTATATCCTTACACAATCCATTTTGTATACACTGTTTCACATTAATTCTGTATCTTTCAACTTGCATTAAAACAACTTATGAAATCTAATCAGCTAAACCTTTTTTAACCTGGTCAAGTTTGGTTTCTGTGCAATTCTCAGCCACTCTAGAAGGCAACCAAATGTTGTTTCATCATTCTACATTATGTATTGGCTACACAACACGTCAATTAGCCCATGAATGTCAGCCATCATTACGCACTAATGAGACAGGCTGTGTTCACTTGATTGACAGTTTCTTGGTCCAATGACCACCTATAGTTTTGAAACATAGCTAGCCAAATAGCCAATAAGCTGGGCTTTCCATGAGTATGTGATCACCCTTTGTAGGACAAATGGCCATTATGCAAGAGCTATGCGCAACAGGATTCATTCTCAACTGAATATCAACAGGACACAGGGAAGTTTACGTTACGCAGTGTTTTGCTTTCTCCTACAAACTTTTCTCAAAACTGAAAAAGTACAACATGGCTACTAAGAGTTGAAAAACTAAATCGAAGTCCAAGTATAACAATTTGAATGAGATTGATGCAGAAATTGACTGGGAGAGTGAACAAGTGGAATGGATGAGGTGTCTGAGTGAGCAGTTTTGTTTCCAGGGTGCAAGAAAGATTTTTGAAAGGAAAATATTAATTTAGATCAGTAAGTAAAATACGTTTTTGCTTCTCATGCTAATGCAGCTGTTAAAATTGTTGCATATTAATTTGAGATATTTTTCTTAGGGATATATACAGTATATATATATATCATAGGCAAACAATGTATTAGCATAGCCTATGTGTATGTTATGTTGGCTATGACATGTTGTGATTTTTGAGTATCTTATTGCCTATTGGTCCACATATTTCATTATAGAGATTGTTTTCCCCATACTCTATGTATTTATAGATACAGAATGTCTTGTGTATTTGATGTATTGGCGCACTGCTCATCCTTAGAAGTATTGATGCAGGGCTCAAAAGAAAGGTTACATAAAATAAGTAATTGTAAACTTAAAGAAAAATCCTCAATAGTGGTAGAGACTCAGATGACCTCTGGGGGCAAACTCCAAAGAGACCACATTCAAGTCCTCCATCCCCCACTCATTCCAACTTAGGAACTGATTCCTCCAGTCTGACCCCTCTGCTGTCTCTGGCTCCATACCCACCCCTCCCGGCCATCTTAATGTGTGAAGGTTAGTACCTTTTATGTAGGGAAGCTAATGATCCATCAGGTATGACATTCCTGGGAGGGTGTAAACTTAATATTTTTTAGTACCATAGAATTTTTGTAAATTCTCTATAGTTATGTACTTGAAAATATATTAATTGACCAATTCGGACACTCGTGAGGGACACCTCGGAGACTTCATACAAAATATTATGTAGCTCACTCATTCTTGAATGTATCAGCCTGAAACTTTGCACACACACTGTTGCCCTTTTGTCGACAACACCTAAATTATCGCCAGCTTCCTCTTTCAATGTATGACATTTCTTTTGCATTTCAAAGAGGATGCAACAAAAATAAAATATACTTTTTTGTTTATCTTTTACCAGATCTATTGTGTTATATTATCCTATGTTAATTTCACATCTCCACAAACTTCAAAGTTTTTCCTTTCAAATAGTGTCAAGAATATGCATATCCTTGCTTCTGGTCCTGAGCTACAAGCAGTTAAATGTGGGTATCGGATTTCGGCCCTGAACGAACTTTATTTGACTCTATGTAATCCGGAAACCACATATCCTGAGGCTGCATTCACTGTAGCTGGGGATTTTAACAAGGCTATTCTGAAAACAAGACTCCCTAAATTCTATCAGCATATCGATTGTGCTGCCAGGGCAGGTAAAACCCTAGATCATTGCTATTCTAACTTCCACGACGCATATAAGGCCCTCCCCCACCCTCCTTTTGGAAAAGCTGACCACGACTCCATTTTGTTGCTCCCAGTCTATAGACAGAGACTAAAACAGGAAGCTCCCGCTTCGGTAAGTGAGTTTATTAGCAAGTGCATTGGCGATGTCGTACCCACAGCAACTATTAAAAAGTTCCCAAACCAGAAACTGAAAGCGCGAACCACTGCTTGTAACCAGGGCAAGGTGACCGGAAACATGACCGAATACAAACAGTGTAGCTATTCCCTCCGCAAGGCAATCAAATAAGCTAAGCGTCAGTATTGAGACAAAGTAGAGTCACAATTCAACGGGCTCAGACACAAGGGGTATGTGGCAGGGTCTACAGTCAATCACGGATAACAAAAAGAAAACCAGCCCCGTCGCGGACCAGGATGTCTTGCTCCCAGACAGACTAAACAACTTCTTTGCTCGCTTTGAGGACAATACAGTGCCACTGACACGGCCCGCTACCAAAACCTGCAGACTCTCCTTCACTGCAGCCGACGTGAGTAAAACATTTAAACTCTTGAGGATAAGACCCTTCATCTCAATTTCCGCCTAAAAGGACATCAAATCAAATCAAATGTTATTTGTCACATACACATGGTTAGCAGATGTTAATGCAAATGTAGCGAAATGCTTGTGCTTCTATTTCCGACAATGCAGTAATAACCTACGAGTAATCTAACCTAACAATTCCACAACAACTACCTTATACACACAAGTGTAAAGGGATGAAGAATATGTACATAAAATATATGAATGAGTGATGGTACAGAACGGCATAGGCAAGATGCAGTGGATGGTATAGAGTACAGTATATACATCTGAGATGTGTAATGTAGGGTATGTAAACATATAAACGTGGCATTGTTTAAAGAGGCTAGTGATACATGTATTACATAAAGATGGCAAGAGATGGTATAGAGTACAGTATGCACATATGAGATGAGTAATGTAGAGTATGTAAACATTATATAAGTGGCATTGTGATACATTTTAGATTTTTTTTATTTTTTACTTATTTTATTTTACCGTTATTTTACCAGGTAAGTTGACTGAGAACACGTTCTCATTTGCAGCAACGACCTGGGGAATAGTTACAGGGGAGAGGAGGGGGATGAATGAGCCAATTGTAAACTGGGGATTATTAGGTGACCATGATGGTTTGATGCTAGTGATACATTTTTTACATCAATTTTTCCATTATTAAAGTGGCTGGAGTTGAGTCAGTATGTTGGCAGCAGCCACTCAATTTTAGTGGTGGCTGTTTAACAGTCTGATGGCCTTGAGATAGAAGCTGTTTTTCAGTCTCTCGGTCCCTGCTTTGATGCACCTGTACTGACCTCGCCTTCTGGATGATAGCGGGGTGAACTGGCAGTGTCTCAGGAGGTTGTTGTTCTTGATGATCTTTATGACCTTCCTGTGACATCGGGTGGTGTAGGTGTCCTGGAGGGCAGGTAGTTTGCCCCCGGTGAGGCGTTGTGCAGACCTCACTACCCTCTGGAGAGCCTTACGGTTGTGGGCGGAGCAGTTTCCGTACCAGGCGGTGATACAGCCCGACAGGATGATCTTGATTGTGCATCTGTAAAAGTTTGTGAGTGCTTTTGGTGACAAGCCGAATTTCTTCAGCCTCCTGAGGTTGAAGAGGCACTGCTGCGCCTTCTTCACTACGCTGTCTGTGTGGGTGGACCAATTCAGTTTGTCCGTGATGTGTACGCCGAGGAACTTAAAACTTACTACCCTCTCCTCTACTGTCCCGTCGATGTGGATAGGGGGGTGCTCCCTCTGCTGTTTCCTGAAGTCCACGATCATCTCCTTTGTTTTGTTGACGTTGAGTTTGAGGTTGTTTTCCTGACACAACACTCCGAGGGCCCTCACCTCCTCCCTGGAGGCCGTCTCGTCGTTGTTGGTAATCAAGCCTACCACTGTAGTGTCGTCTGCAAACTTGATGATTGACTTGGAGGCGTGCATGGCCACGCTGTCGTGGGTGAACAGGGAGTACAGGAGAGGGCTCAGAACGCACCCTTGTGGGGCCCCAGTGTTGAGGATCAGCGGGGTGGAGATGTTGTTACCTACCCTCACCAGCTGGGGGCGGCCCGTCAGGAAGTCCAGTACCCAGTTGCACAGGGCGGGGTCTAGACCCATGGTCTCAAGCTTGATGACGAGTTTGGAGGGTACTATGGTGTTAAATGCTGAGCTGTAGTCGATGAACAGCATTCTCACATAGTTATTCCTCTTGTCCAGATGGGTTAGGGCAGTGTGCAGTGTGGTTGCGATTGCGTTGTCTGTGGACCTATTGGGCGTAAGCGAATTGGAGTGGGTCTAGTGTGTCAGGTAGGGTGGAGGTGATATGGTCCTTGACTAGTCTCTCAAAGCACTTCATGATGACGGAAGTGAGTGCTACGGGGCGGTAGTCGTTTAGCTCAGTTACCTTAGCTTTCTTGGGAACAGGAACAATGGTGGCCCTCTTGACACATGTGGAAACCGCAGACTGGGATAAGGATTGATTGAAAATGTCCGTAAACACACCAGCCAGCTGGTCTGAGCATGCTCTGAGGACGCGGCTGGGGATGCCGTCTGGGCCTGCAACCTTGCTAGGGTTAACACGTTTAAAAACATGATGATTGTGGGTTCAATCCCAGGGCTTTTTTTCTGTTTTAACCCTAACCTTAGTTAATACTTCAATTTTCATTAGCTGGCCGCTAGAATAACTTACCAATCAAAAAACTATTTGTTGTGTGACTGTCAGTGACTAACATAACAAAATAAAAACTCATCATGTACACAACCAAATTTCTAAATTGCACCTTGTTTAGGGGAAATTGATCCGGAGCCTACAAAAGGGGCCTACAGTTGCCCCCCACTCGAAGATGTAATTTAGCTGGACAAAATCTGGTTGTACATTCTATTGGTTAGGTTGCTAGAGAAGTGCACTAGTCTTTAGTTATATTTTCGTAGTTGTTATACACAAGCACTGATTGTTTGTTCTTCCAAACAGATTGTTATACAGGCTGGCTTGTAACGGCTGTCTAATGCCTCCTCCTCGGATGAGGAGGAGGAGTAAGGGTCGGACCAAAACGCAGCGTTGTATGCAGACATAATGGATATTTATTAAAGAAAGACGAAACACGAAAACTCTTACACAAACTACAAAACAACAAATGACGTAGACAGACCTGAACTTGAGAACTTACATATACACACAAAGAACCCAGAACAGGAAAGACTAGCCAAACGAACGAACAAATGAAACAGTCCCGTGTGGTGCAACAGACACAGACACAGGAACAATCACCCACAAACAAACAGTGAGAATAGCCTACCTTAATATGGTTCTCAATCAGAGGAAACGTCAAACACCTGCCTCTAATTGAGAACCAAATCAGGCAACACATTTAACCCAACATAGAAACACTTAACATAGAATGCCCACCCCAACTCACGCCCCGACCAACTAAACACATACAAAAACAAGGAAAACAGGTCAGGAACGTGACATGGCTAAAGTACTTGTCACTTGTTAGCTAGCCTACTTCAACTAACAGAGTCATGTCAAACAGCAGCTGCTATGACAGTAAAATAGCTGCATTTTAATAGCTACATTTTAGTTTGTTTTAGCTACATGTATATCCATTAATAATGATGCTGATGCGTGATCTCGCCTGGCTCAGAAAAGTTGAGGTCTAGTCTGGACACTTTCCCTGTCTATGGCACAGGGGAGATTGCCTTTCAAAATTGAAATTTTGTTTTTGAGGTCGGTTTAAACAACCTCCCTCTGTTACAAAACAAATGCTAGGCTATAAGCAAGGGGAAATAATGTGCGTGGAGATAAATGTAGGAGTTGATTTGGACAGTAACATGAACATGATGATATTCTTTTGGAGGCACAGGTTTTTTTTAGATGGAACTGTTGGCAGGCATAGCTGTGCAATATCGGTGAACGGCTTGGAACACTGCTCCTCCAATCAGCATCCAGGATCAAAACGACCCAGTTTTATAAATGGAATTACTGACTAAACTTCTTAACCCTTCTGTCTAAATTTAACCCAAACTTTGGAATAAATACCTAAACTAACCGTTAACTTTAGTTTCGTTTGTACTTTTGAGCAGTTTGACTGACAGCTAACAGACAGCAACACATTCCATAATTAAAATGGCAGGACACTGTGTTTTATAGACGGCACCACACCTTGTAATTTAAAGGGTGACACACTCCGTAATCTCCTGTTGGCTAGAGTTATGGCAACTGTCTTAGTTTGCCTTAGACTCAAAGTTGCATTGTAAAATCGTCATACCATTGGTGCAATCAATGACATTTACATCACGCAATCTGAAAGATGTCTGTTCACTGCTCTTGAAAAATCAAGGCTTATCATTCACTATCATTTGTGGTAGAATAGTGTTGCAACGAGATTGCCCTTTAGACAGTTTCTTATACTGTATATCCATTCAAGACCACATTACTTCCCCCTTTCATAGATGCAGACATCGTTCATGTTCATATAAAGCATTTAAGACATAATGTTCAGTGTGGCAAAACAGACAGTTGACGTTTAATTTATTATATTGCATTGTATGTCTCACATAATTTATTCCATTATTATATATTTTTTTCTCTTAAAATTGCTCTTAAGTCCTCCACCAAGTCTTAGCCATTCTGAAAACTCAACATTTGTAGAAATGTAAATCTGCTCCTTTGTATCTTGAAATGCCCTCCCCAGCCACATTCATTCTCATGAAGGGTGCAATGGGAATGTGCATTGTGATGCAACAGCAGGCAGGAAAAATAATATAGCCCTCCCTCTCTCCCATGTGAAGGTATTAATTCTTTATCTCAGACTTATCTTCCCTTCCTCTGCCGGTGGCTCCTGAGTTTGCTGTTGCTGGAGCTCAGGCCTAGCCTCAGTGCACCTGATTCCACTTCCTCTCCCCAAAGACCAGCACTGAGTCCCACATTTGTCATTGGTAAACATGCAGACGCGCCATACTTCATACATTTGGAGGGAGGGAGGGGACTTGGTAAGAGGAAAACACAGGGACAACAAAATCAGCATTATTCTCCATGACATGAAACCCTCATTCCACAAGAGAAGTTAAACAAAATACTGCAGTTATCTCAACAAACAATACATATGTCATTGGTATAGTTAATTCTAAGGACATTGGTATACAAAGAGTGTATTTCATGTGAAAATATCCTTACTTACACCTCTAACAATATGGCAGTGATGCATACATTTCCAACTCATTAATGGAGAGTCATGCAGGAGAAAGCTTGTGAGTAGTTGAGCCTTTTTGTTTGATTTATTGGACACAAGGGCTGAAGGAGTAAGATATCATTTAGGGAATATTTACGACATGGTTTTACCCACAGTCATTATAAATCCATTGACCGCTGTCGTGTCACGTACCCTTACAAAAATCCGTCACTGCATTGTCAAAACATTTTTAAATGCCCATGCTCAATAACTCTGTTGATGAATAGCTTGTCTCGTGCTCAGGAAAAAAGGGTGGTGCAGTAGGGGAAAATCCTGTTGAAATTACACTGTGGATTGATTGATCTCTGCAACTCTAGAGGATGCAGGTTAAACTGATGTATCAAGATTAGTGTCAGCGGTGGAGCTGAAGGACAATGTAACCATTGTCTTGGGACATGACCTTCGGAATATTTCCAGACACCCCTCTTCTTGGGCCGTGGTCCATGGCAGGGAACCAAAAGCTGTCCATCACTCCCACATTGGAAGTTTTCATTGCCATGAAAGGGAATGAGAGGGAAATGAAATGGTATCACAGATGTCTCAATTCATATTTACTAATGTAGCTCTGTATATTCTGGTACGAGAACACATACACACACACGCACGCACGCACGCACGCACGCACGCACGCACACACACACACACACACACACACACACACACACACACACACACACACACACACACACACACACACACACACACACACACACACACACACACACACACACACACACACACACACACACACTAAAACAATGTGTAAATCATTTTACCAGGTTTTGATTTTGTTTCCTATTATTATGATGGGTGGTGTGCCACTGTACACTATAATGTTACTGGAGAGTCAGATGTGGCTTACTGCAGCTCTTCATAAAGAGCTGAACTCTTAGCAGTCAATATATAAATACAGTCAAAAGTGAATGTGATATATGACAAATGTGCCAACAATTCACATAATAAAATAAGTATTTATCACGGTTTGGGATTTATCAAGGTTGGTAAGCCTCTGTGGTTCTCACTAGTCCTTGGCAGAGAGGGAGAGAAGAATATGGATATGATATCAAGCTGCAGCTAAGTCAAGGACAACCACACAACCACAGTGATGGAAATCTTCGGGGCTATAGCTAGGTGTATCTCAGAGCAGCCCATGGCAGCATGGGAAATGAAATATTTATTAATTCATTCTCCCAAACACTGGGCGAAGCATTATTCTCAGCCCACACCCATGTTATATAAAGAGTAACAATTACAGATCTGGTGTTTTCCAGCTCTTTTGTTTTGTAGAGCACCAATTTAGCTTTGACTTACTTTAAAAAAATAGCATACCAGGAAACATGTAAGTAAATGTGTTCACGTTGAAGTTATAATTCATAAATGATACCTTTACTACTGCAGCTATGTGAACACTGTATTTGACATAAAAGCTGATTTTCTTGTCCAACTCATATAATTGGAAACATGTGATGTGTGCTGTCTAATCTGGAAAGAAGTAGTGTATCTTCAAAGGAAAACCGCGGGAACACCAATATAAATCAGATAAGGGCCCATACACTCACCTCTTTACCCCTAATGCATATGGCTTACTCATTCCCTCTGTTTGAAGTATGATATCTGACATGTACAAGCTAATCTCTCACTCAACAGTAGTAATGTTTTTTTGAAGAGCTCTCTCTCTCTTCTCCAACATTTCTGCTTATTCTGAGGAGGAGCTACTAGGGCTGATGTCTGCCACCGATAAGTCCTAAGCTCTGTAATTAGACTGGGAACGGGATTTAATTCTTCCTCTCGCTGAACTGCCTTCTATTCTGCATCTCTCCCCAGCTGTGCTTTCTTGATGATGAGGCTTATTACAATGCCCAGCGCAGATCTCCCTTTCTCCTAAACACGGCTATAATCCCCACACTGGTCCGAGTTATTATTAACTCCCATTCATACTGTAGAACTCCTCTCAGCCTTACCTAGTCAACAGCATTGTATCGCCTGGGAATGGATCTGATTGACAGATTCCGAAGTAAACAGAGTGAAGGAAAGAGAGAGAGAGAGAGCGGATGAGGGAAAGGGAGTGAGAGAGGGAGGGAGAAGGCTTTCACCTCCAGTACACTAGTGTGTGAACAGCATGCTGCTGGTGGAAGGCCATTATAATAGGAACATGTCTCTTATTCCAAAACTTACCAACCTTTGATTTATTCACAACTCTTTCTTTTAAAACTGGCCTACAACGTTTTTATGGCATATGAATAAGGTTACCAAACACCATTCTGTCAGGGGAACAATTTGTTTAGTGATTTATATATTGTCTGATCCTAATACCAATAAAGCAAACCAAATAATAGTTTGAGGGAAAGTCCCAAAACAAGGCCTATTTACACCAGTGCAGAGTCCCCTGAGGTGGCTGGGCCATGGAGCTGTCACCTGACATGCAATTCAGAGTTGGAACCAATGTCATTATCTGAGAAAGGAGAAAGTTTGCAGAGAACCCAAGACACGGGGGGAGGAACATGTATCCATTATGTCAATCCTTTACCATCACCATATGAGCACTCATTTGTCTGTATTGGAGTTATATTTTTATATGAATTATACATTAATCCAGCTTTTCTATGTGGCTAAAAACCAACACGTTCTAGGAATAAATGAATTCCTCTAAGTGTAAAGAGGGTGAATGGGCAAGATAAATATTTAAGTTCCATTGAATGGGGTATGGTACTAGGTGCCAGGCGCACCGGTTTGAGTGTGTCACGAACTGCAGTGCTGCTGGGTTTTTCACGCTCAACAGTTTCCTGTGTGTATCAAGAAGGGTCCATTACCCAAAGGACATGTAGTCAACTTGACACAACTGTGAGAAGACTACATGCCTCAACGAATTGAAACTTTACTGAGGGCAAAAAGGGGTGCAACTCAATATTAAGACGATGTTCTTCATATTTTGTACACTGAGTGTATATACAGTATTTATAAACCGTGTAGTTTGGATACTGGATACTGATTGGCTAAAACAGCTTTCAGCCGTGTGAATGTGAGACCTTATACCATTACTATGACGTTTAGCCTTTTCACCCTTATATCATTGCGCCTTTATTAAATGGCTACATCAACAATAGTTTGACATGCCAATGTACAAAATAAGAGTTTAGTTTAACTTTAGAGAAACCAAAACGAATATTGTGAAACAAACAAAGTGGGCACCTACCTGCTTCACTGACTGGTGTGCAGAAAAAGGGACACACTGTGAATTTGGGAATACAACAAAAATGGAGCTGAACGTCATTCTACAGAACTTGTATGGTTCAGTGAGAGACATGAATGGTGAAGAATATTGGATTAGCAGCTACGCTGGACTCAGAGCTGGTTTGAACTGACATATCAACAACCCGCCTCTCAGTTTGGCATGGAGTGTACAGAAGGGCACCGAATTCACAGCGATCAACAATGTGTCTGTCGGCGTAATTAAAAAGTTGAGGGAAGAGGGGCGCGGACAAAGCTGCCCACCAGTGAACGGCTACATATGGTATGTAACTGTTACCTGACAATATAACCGGTAGCTATGTAGGCCTAACTACTAGCTAACGTTATTTTGTCTTGTGTTTCGGGTACACAAAAGAGCCGATGGGAGTGAACACCCTCGCAAACAATGCTGCCAACGATCTGCAAAATAGCTGCCTCTTCACAGATTTACACAAACCACTGCCTTCGAACCACCATGATCCAGAAACTGTCGGATGACAGAGGCACGAGAAATAGAGGTCTGAGAAATAATGTCTGTCAGAGGACGCAGATTCGAAGGTTAAATAAATAAATAAAAATACATAAGCTTGCTAGCTAGTCTGTGGTTGTTGCATAGCAACAAGTCTAGCAACAATGCTTTTGTCCAGACTACTTTTTCTTGCGGAATGTGTTCATTATTAATGTATTTATTAAAGAAACATTTTCAATTTAGATGTGTAGTTCCTTGCCTTACTGTGTTGGCAACCGGTTTACAAAAGCAATAAGGCACCTCGGGGGTTAGAGGTATATGGCCAATATACCACGGCTAAGGGCTGTACCCAGGCACTCTGCGTTGCGTCGTGCTTAAAAACAACCTTTAGCCATGATATTTTGGCCATATACCACACCCCCTCTGGCCTTATTTCTTAATTATATTCCGGACTCCGACATTGCTCGTCTTAATATTTCTATATTTCTTAATTCCATTGTTTTACTTTTAGATTTGTGTGTATTGTTGTGTATTGTTAGATATTACTGCACTGTTGGAGATAGCAACGCAAGCATTTCACTACACCCACAATAACATCTGCTAAATATGTGTATGCGACCAATAACATTTGACTTGATTTGATTGAACAAATGGGAACTCAGGAAAAAAACTAGATCCCACTGGGAAAAATATTTTTGAACAGTCATCCAACTCGGAATTCCAATTCTGAAACTCTGGCATCTTTCTAGAGCACCAACTTTTCAACCTCAAGATCACTGACGTCAGGCTCAGTTGGTAGAGCATGGCACTTGCAATGCCAGGGTTATGGGTTCGATTCCCACGGGGGAAACAGTATGAAAAATGTATGCACTCACTACTGTAAGTTGCTCTGGATAAGAGCATCTGCTAAATGACTCAAATGTAAAATGTCATGATTTGACCTTGTTTTCTTTCAGAGTTCCCAGTTGTCTTGAAAGCACCATGACCATCAGATACAGGTACCATCAATCCAGAAAATATAAAAAGCTAATTATTTCAATTTATGCTCAGCTGCGCCTCACAGGTACTACAACAAGTATCTATTTTGTTATCAAAGCTCCTGTACTGACCAGCTGGTAAGTGTCTTCACTAACATTTTCAACCTTTCCCTAACTCAGTCTGTAATACCTACATGTTTCAAGCAGACCACCATAGTCCCTGTGGTTAAGAAGGCCAAGGTAAATGACTATCACCCGGTACCACTCACAACTGTAACCATGAAATACTGTGAAAGGCTGGTCATTACTCACGTCAACATCATCATCCCAGTCACCCTGAACCCGCTCCAACCCAAATATTGCACCAACAGATCGGTGGGTTGGAGTGGGTCCTCAGGGGTGCGTGCTTAGTCCCCTCCTGTACTCCCTGTTCACCCACGACTCCAACACCATCATTAAGTTTGCAGACGACACAACGGTGGTTGGCCTGATCACCCAACGACAATGAGACAGCTTATAGGGAGGAGGTCAGAGACCTGGCAGTCTGGTGTCCGGACAAAAACCTCTCCCTCAACATCAGAAAGACAAAGGAACTGATCGTGGACTACAGGAAACGGAGTGCAGAGCAAGCACCAATTCACATTGATGGGGCTGTAGTGGAGCGGGTCGAAAGATTCAGGTTCCTTGGTGTCCACATCACTAGTATCTTTCATGGTCCACACACACCAACACAGTTCTGAAGAGGGCACGACAACGCCTCTTCACCCTCGGGAGGCTGAAAAGATTTGGCATGGGCCCTCAGATCCTCAAAAAGTTCTATGGAAACACCATTGAGAGCATCTTGACTGGCTGTTTCACCGCTTGGTTTGGCAACTGCTTGGCATCCGACCACGTCACTGGGGCCGAGCTCCCTGCCATCCGAGACTTCTATACCAGGCAGTGTCATAGGAAGGTCATAAATATTGTCAGACTCCAGCCACCCAAATCATAGACTGTTTTCTCTGCTACCGCACAGTCAGCTGTACTGATGTACCAAGTCTGGAACCAACAGGACCCTGAACTGCTTCTACTGCCAAGCCATGATACTGCTAAATAGTTAGTTAAATAGTTAAACAAATAGCTACCCGGACTATCTGCATTGACCCTTTTTGCACTAACTCTTTTTACTCATCACATACGCTGCTGCTACTGTTTATTATCTGTCACTTTATTCCTAGTTATATGTACATTTCTACCTCAATTACCTAGCACCCCTGCACATCGACTCGGTACTGGTACCTCTTGTATATATCCAAGCTATCGCTATTTTTTATTTATTTTATTATTAAGTTTTACATTTTTCTATGATTTCTCTATTTTCTTTCTCTCTGCATTGTTGGGAAGAGCCCCCTAAGTAAGCATTTCACTGTTAGTCTACACCTGTTGTTTACGAAGCGTGTGACAAATACAATTTGATTTGATCATATCTGTCGTGAGAAGATGTATTCCATATGATTTGACTTAACATACATTCCATTACAAAGCTTTTTACCGCATTCAAATCTAAATTATCCTGGGAATGTTTTGAAAGAAAAGCAGGTTAACGTTGACATTGAGAACATCTTCCCGGGTTCACCCTTTAACCTGTTGGGGATGGGGGCGCTGTTTAGACTATTTATGCTAATTTGGCTAATTTTTTAAACGGCTTCCCACAAAATCCTTGATCGTACAATATGCATATTATTATTATTATTGGATAGAAAACAGTCTATAGTTTCTATAGGAGTTGAAATTTTGTCTCTAAGTGGAACAGAGCCCATTCTACAGCAATTTCCCTGACATGGAGTCAGATTTGAGAAATGTTGGCCACTTTTCTGAAGTCAGTTAAAAGGGCACTGTCGTTGCTATGACTATACGGACACTTCTTACGTCTTCCCCTGGATGCCTTTACGTGATGACGATTCCAACGGGGTCGATTGCGCGTTCACAGGCCCTACAAATGAAAAAAACCTTTAGCTAGCAAGTCTTTTCTTGCTGCGTAACGCGCGTGGAAGACACCGACCCTCTCCTGTTCCAAGCGTTAGTTTAGCCTGTTATATTTCTCCGGTCATCTTTTCACTCGTTATAGGAGTTAAAAACATCATAAAGTAGTTAATTTAAAGCGTTTTATAGCAATTTCTATCCGTTTAGTGCGATTTTGGGACATTTATTTTTGCAACGATGTGAAAAGTTGGGCACGCTTTTCAGTTCATCCCGAACGCAGTTGACATTTCCACATGGCAAGAGGACAGCTTTCCACCAAAAGACGATTTCTCCCAAGAAAGGATCCTTTGCCCAAGATACTGATGGAAGAACAGCTCAAGGTAGGACATTTTTATTATGATAAATCGTGTTTCTGTCGAAACATTTTAGTGGCTTAGGACGCCATGTTTTTTGACGTAGCTTCGCTTGGCGCAAACTGTATTGAAAAGTAAGGATAAATTAAAAAATGTAATAACGCAATTGTATTAAGAATTAAATTGTCTATCAATCCCTGTCCACCCTATATTTTTTAGTCACGTTTATGAGTATTTATGTATAAGAGTAGATCACTGTCTAAGTGGCGCAAGGACATTTTCTGACCAGCTGAGCTACATTTCACATTGTCTAACCATGATTTTGGTGGCTAAATATAAACATTTTCGATCAAACTGTATATGCATGTTGTAATGTGATGTTACAGGAGTGTCATCGGAAGAATTCTGAGAAGGTTAGTGAAAAAATTAATATCTTTTGGCGATGTTGACTTTTATCGCTCACTTTGGCTAGAATCAATGCTGGGCTGCTAATTGCTATGTGCTAAGCTAATATAACGATTTATTGTGTTTTCGCTGTAAGACACTTAGAAAATCTGAAATATTGTCTGTATTCACAGGATCTGTGTCTTTCGATTCGTGTATGCTGTGTATTTTTACGAAATGTTTGATGATTAGTAGTTAGGTAAACACGTTGCTCATTGTAATTATTCTAGTCCATTTGTGATGGTGGGTGCAATTGTAAACTATGCCATATACCTGAAATATGCACTTTTTTCTAACAAAACCTATCCCATACCATAAATATGTTATCAGACTGTCATCTAATGAGTTTTTTTGTTGGTTAGGGGCTATAAATATCTTAGTTTAGCCGAATTGGTGATGGCTACTGGTGTTGGTGGACAAATAAAAGATGGTGGATTATGCTAATGTGTTTTTAGGTAATAGATGTACATCTTTACATATTGTGTCTTCCCTGTAAAACATTTTAAAAATCGGAAATGTTGACTGGATTCACAAGATCTGTGTCTTTCATTAGCTGTATTGGACTTTAATGTGTGAAAGTTAAATATTTAAAAAAAATATTTTTTTTGAATTTCGCGGCACTGGTTTTTCAGTGGGGGGGGGGGGGGTGTGCCGCTAGCGCCACGCTGATCCTAGACAGGTTAAGACGTCAGAAGACGGCATCCCCTGCATCGGATGTCAGTGAGCAGTGTGAGAGGAAACGTTGACTTTAATCTGCTCAATTGAGGTACTCTGATTTCCATAATGATTGAACGCGTGCCAGATGACCTTCGGTTTCTGTTTTGTGACCGACGTTGCTGTGCAGCTGTTGCTTTATGCAAAACTCCTCCATGGAGACCGGACTGGGGATTAGACTTGTAACCGCCTCTCTTGTTCATCTTCGTCACCCCAGGGCAGTTTTCTCCACATTATAGACAGCTCTGGACCTCGACTCATTCTCCAAATCTCACTAGGGAGACATGCCTGAACCAAATGTGTGTGTTTGTGTATATGAATTGTTCTGTGTTCTGTTCCTGTGTTCTCATACTAAAGTATATGTTTCTGTACTGCATAGTTAAGTCACCATGGGAAATTAGCATACACTCAGGGAATTCGTTTATGGATGTACTCATGAAGTGCACCTGACCTATTCAGTATGTACAGTTAATAAGTTATGCCCAGTTGCTACAACAGTAATACTTTTCTGACCTAGAATGAGTACTAGGCAATTATACAGTATAAGATCGAACACTGAAACAATTGTTTTATTCCATTATATGGTGCAATTCCACCAGTGGAACCAAACTGCGCTGGGCCATGCCGGAACCAGCATGATCTAGACTTGTTGGCTCTTCGTTGTTTTCTATTTGCCGTGGAACTGGAAACAGGACTAGGTTTAACTTGCGGGAAGAACTGCTAGTGACTGCCATTTTTAGACGGCGACCGATGACGCAACTTGACAGCAACATTGTTGTGATCCTCGGTGACTGGCGTTTTTAAGTATGGAGGAGGGAGACATGCTGGTGGAGTTCGCCGGGCTATTCTGTGCCATCCTTTTCATTTTTGTTCGTGGGCAGGAAACGAGAGGAGACAGCTGAAAAGAGACAGAGAAATACACAATGTATCATCATGCGAGGAGAGGATCACTACAGTCCGCTGAAAGACCAGCTCATGCGTAGACAGAAACTCAAGAGAGGTATGTTTATCTGTTTAGCTCGTTGTGTATCTGTCTTTAGGAATTGTTCAACACTTATTTGGATTGAGGACAGACATTACAGTTGTTTGTAATAAGGTACAGTCCTGCAATACGGTATTACTCTTGCAGTGTGTGATAGGCCTAGGAGGTATGTCAAATGTATCTATTTAGGTAGCAAGCTACATGATAATGTGTATCTGTCTTTGTGATAGATATACATTTTAAATACAATAGCTTGGCCGACATCATACACGACATACTGCAGAGTAATATTGCAGGACACAACTTTTTTGCAGGTGTAATAGCTAGATGTCCTCATTTAGAGTCATTTAGCAGAACACTCTTATGGGAAACACTTCCTGACCGACATCAGACAATAATTAATCAACACAATCACCTATATTATCTATACCTATGCTATAGTGTTGATGCGTGTCCCATTGACTGGTGTGGCCAGCTCACATTCTATTGATCACCTGAGTCCAGACGGTCTGATCTAGTAATTGTGATGCTCTCAGGATCTCCCTTAATCGCTCTAAGGAACTCTGTCAGTGGGGAGTAGGTACAGAGGTAGAAACCATTTCCCTAAGGAATAGTACAATTTCATAAACCTATAGTTGCAATCTGCAATATGTACAGGTATATGTGTTTCAGATCTAGCACATGTTGAAGAGCTGCAGGCGAGCACCCTGTGCCAGTCAACTGAGTGGTGGGACCACTGTGCTCCACAATTTACAGGCCCCCAACGGATTGATTAATCTGCATGTCGGCAGAGTCCTGTTATGGAGAGACAGGATACAGTGTTCTGCCTTTGTGTCCCTCTCCGAAAGTGAATTGCCATTGCCCTGTGGAAGCTGGCCACGAATTCTGAACATATTGCTATTTGTTGCTAATACCAAGGCTGGTGCTGTCTGGTGTGTAGGTAGGCAAAATAAAGACAAAAGAGAAAGTTACCACAAGGCAAACAAACGCAATGTTTAATAACAGATCTCTTTTTTTCCTTCTCTGTGATTTTCTACCTCCTCTCACAGACACCCAGCTCCACCAACACCGTTTGGACAACAAAGTGCCTGGAACAACAACAAAACTGCAAGCATGACCGACTGAGCCTGGTCCCTTAGCTCAGTGGTTCTCTTCCTTTTTTGGTTACTTTACCCCCTAACACATGACTAATAGAAGTGAAGTGTTATTTTTTTAATTTAGTCGTTTTTTCTTTTGGATTCCATTTATTTATTTTATATACTTTCTCACATGACTGTACCCTTGGGGATTAATAAAGTACTTCTATATACTACTCCATTATGTTAATTTTACCATTAGACATACAGTACCAGTCCAAAGTCTGGACACACCTACTCATCCCAAGGTTTTTCTTTAATTTGACTTTTTTCTACATTGTAGATAAATAATGAAGACATCAAAACTATTAAATTCCACATATGGAATCATGTAGTAACCAAAAAAAGTGTTAAACAAGTGCAGTCACAAAACCATCAAGCGCTATGATGAAACTGGCTCTCATGAGGACTGCCACAGAAAAGAAAGACCCATAGTTACCGCTCCTGCAGAGGATAAAAAGTTCATTAGAGTTAACTGCACTTCAGATTGCAGCCCAAATAAATGCCTCACAGAGTTCAAGAAACAGACACATCTCAACATCAACTGGTCAGCGGAGACTGCGTGAATCAGGCCTTCATGATTTAATTGCTGCAAAGAAACCACTACTAACCCCTACATTGACTCTGTACCGGTACCCCCTGTATATAGCCTCGCTAGTGTTATTTTACTGCTGCTGTTTAATTATTTGTTACTTTTATTTTCTATTTCTTAATTATGTTTTCTTTTTTTTCTTAAATCAAATCAAATTAATTTATATAGCCCTTCTTACATCAGCTGATATCTCAAAGTGCTGTACAGAAACAAGCAATGCAGGTGTAGAAGCACGGTGGCTAGGAAAAACTCCCTAGAAAGCCCAAAACCTAGGAAGAAACCTAGAGAGGAACCAGGCTATGAGGGGTGGCCAGTCCTCGTCTGGCTGTGCCGGGTGGAGATTATAACAGAACATGGCCAAGATGTTCAAATGTTCATAAATGACCAGCATGGTCAAATAATAATAATCACAGTAGTTGTCGAGGGTGCAGCAAGTCAGCACCTCAGGAGTAAATGTCAGTTGGCTTTTCATAGCCGATCATTAAGAGTATCTCTACCGCTCCTGCGGTCTCTAGAGAGTTGAAAACAGCAGGTCTGGGACAGGTAGCACGTCCGGTGAACAGGTCAGGGTTCCATAGCCGCAGGCAGAACAGTTGAAACTGGAGCAGCAGCACGGCCAGGTGGACTGGGGACAGCAAGGAGTCATCATGCCAGGTAGTCCTGAGGCATGATCCTATGGCTCAGGTCCCCCGAGAGAGAGAAAGAAAGAGAGAAAGAGAGAATTAGAGAGAGCATACTTAAATTCACACAGGACACCGGATAAGACAGGAGAAGTACTCCAGATATAACAAACTGACCCTAGCCCCCCGAACACATAAACTACTGCAGCATAAATACTGGAGGCTGAGACAGGAGGGGTCAGGAGACACTGTGGCCCCATCCGATGATACCCCCGGACAGGGCCAAACAGGAAGGATATAACCCCACCCACTTTGCCAAAGCACAGCCCCCACACCACTAGAGGGATATCTTCAACCACCAACTAACCATCCTGAGACAAGGCCGAGTATAGCCCACAAAGATCTCCGCCACGGCACAACCCAAGGGGGGGCGCCAACCCAGACAGGAAGATCACGTTAACTTCTTAAAACATTGTTGGTTAAGGGCTTGTAAGCAAGCATTTCACTGTAAGTTATACACCCTTTCTATTCGGCGCATGTGACAAATAAAATTTGCTTTGATTTTACTTGGGCAAAGAAAAACAAGCAATCGACATTACCCCGGTGGAAATTTGTCCTTTGGTCTGATGAGTCCAAATTTGATGAGTGAGTGAGTTGGACTGCAGAGTGAAGGAAAAGCAGCCAACAAATGCTCAGCATATGTGGGAACTTCTTCAAGACTGTTGGAAAAGCATTCCAGGTGAAGCTGGTTGAGCGAATGCCAAGAGTGTGCTAAGCTGTCATCAAGGCAAAGGGAGGCCACTTTGAAGAATATAGAATATATTTTGATTTGTTCAACACTTTTTTGTTTTCTAAATGATTCCGAATGTGTTAATTCATTGTGTTGATGTCTTCACTATTATTTTACAATAATTCTACACACCATCACACCACCTTCTCTATGCTACACAGATTTGCTGTTGTGCTCGCAGTGTGTTTTCCCTTCCTTGGGAATATATATAGGCAGAAGTAAATAGATGTACAGGAATGATAAGGTACAGGGAAAATATATAGGCTGAAGTAATGAAATGTACAGTACAAGAATGTTAAGATACACGGAAAATATATATAGGCAGAAGTAATGACATGTACAGTTCGGGAATGATAAGGTACAGACTCCAAAGGAAACCCAAGGGCAGCCAGTGTGAGTGCAGTTTTGTTCTCCAACCATGTATTGTCTCATTATATTGATGAAATATAATCCAGCAAAGGCCAGTGTGGGGCCAACCAGATACACCAGTGATGCAAATAATAAAGGTCATGGGTCAGAATATGATTCATTGTATATGATTCATGTGACAGTTTTACAGTATGTATACATTCCTAGATCCATACTGCCTCCTTGAATAATGTTTAGGAACATAACCCTGTCATGACAAAAGCCCTCCATGGATGAGATTGCCCACCCCTGTCAAAGACAGCTAAATTGTGTGATTAGGGCTAAACAAGGGAACATGACAATCAATTGATATTGAACTGTTTACCAACCAAGAATGGACCCCTGGCGCCTGGGGGTGTAGGGCTCAGGGGGTGCAGGAGCATTGATTGTGTCGATGGACCCCTGGCGCCTGGGGGTGCAGGGCTCAGGGGGTGCAGGAGCATTGATTGTGTCAATGGACCCTGAGAGTCTGGTGGTGCAGGGCTTTGAGGTTGTGGCTTCACTATTCGAGCAGGCAGCTTCCCCTGAGTCTGTTGGTTCAGGAATGTCCTCTGAAAAGTATGTTTGCTTGTATAATGTAAAGTTGGATACTCCAGCTAATGCCAAACACGTAGTTAAGTCCACGGCATTGGCCTTCCATGGATGTTTATAGTAGAAATTGTCGACCCTGGTTCACATCTGGCGCAGGCTCACTCTCACACGCTACAGCTAGCTACGCTGAAGACATTGGTTGCTAGCTAGATAGTAATTTGGTTAAAAACAATGTATTACCATGCTGATCATTGCTGCTCGGCGTCATCTTGGCTTCAAATATCGCTGTCGGGGATGACAAATGGTACATTTTTTTGTCGTGGTCTTTTATCTTTTTATATTCTTGTTTGAGTTTCTTCATTTTTTTCCCCTGCACTGTTTTACTAACCAATGGATTCTCATCTCGGCTAACGTATCCAATCTTTTTTGGAAGACCTTTTCATTCTTGGTGAAAGAATCCAGTTGCCTCTGGATATGAGACACTGTGACATCATTGTGTGAGACCAATCATTGAGTATGGCCAATTATAACCCCACCCACTGGCCTACTTGGTTCGAGGTCAGTAACAGATATCAAACGAGGTTGAATATCCCTCTTGGTTCCAGGAATCAAGCGGGCCATGGGCAAATGGAAATGAAATAGGAACTGTGATATTCACGGCACGGCCCTGCAGTGGAAAAACACCATTAATGTGTTCAAGAGTTATTTCGGTCAATCGTGTATACATGTTCACCAGATAGACTGTAATTCATTCATGTATACAGTATTTATGAAGTGTTTATTCCTGGAAGATAAATCAAGGTTCAGCCATGAGATAACCCACTCTAGTGTTCACAGTTTGAGAATAGATAGTGAATGACCTTGTGTAATGCCAATTGATTACTCTTTCATTAAGTCGAATCTAATTAATCAGAGTTTATTAAGGGGAGCCAATAAACAAATGAAAGAAAGGGAGTTGGCAAGTTAAGAACATCGATGAAAAACATCTTTCATTTCAGCGAAACACAAGGATGTTGATTAGATCCAGCCATGCCCATATCCACTGGCATCATTGACATTTTCTTAATATTCGTACTAGTTGGAATCAATCAATAGCGGCCGCGTATCTATTCTGCTCCCAGCAACAGTTGGAAAACAAATATTGACTTAAAATATGTTTGCCACTATGCAAAGTAAGTTCTCACTTTACAAACTGAGGACAACGTTTACCACCACGGAAATGGCAAGTGTGCAAGAGGATGTAAAATGGGTACTGTACACATTATTGATCTCGGTTTGACAACGCACATTACATCAATTATTTAAGGTTACTGTGAAAGAAAGTGTCCAAATACATTATCGAATGAACAGATGTTCATGCTGTTTCCCCTCCGTCTACGATGGAGGACCTCCCCCATGATCGCCCAGATTGTACTCGTAACAATGTGACTCGACCCAATGTCGAGATCTACATTTTCATATCTGAGGGCAATGATAGATGAGGCAATCTGAAGTTGTGCTGAGAGATACATCAGGAGGGAGACAGGCACTGATAAAGAAGAAGGAAATCCAGGCCCTCATTGTCACCCATCCACGGGTCCTTGGATATATAGTGGCTCCCTCAGGAGCAATAACTCAAATACGTATGCAAAAAGCACAACAGTGCTGCTCTACCCCGGGCCAGATGCTAAACCACAGAAGGATCACATGCCCTGCCTCTATATCACCCTCTGCTCAGGCACATATCTTCTTTGGGCCCTCTGATGATGACCTCCTTTTGGCATTCTGTGTGTTCCTCCTTTATTGAGCTTAGCTTTTATTTTTGATTTGCATATCTATATATACGGTATGTCACGCAGTACAAAATGCTCATTTGTATCCTATTTGCATAGCTGAATATTAATTGAAGTGAGTTGATGAAAGACTGAAGTGAGTAAGGATCATGGGATGTCCTGATCATGGAGTTTAACTGTTAGAATTAGCCTACCCACTCCACCGCTCAGTTGAATAGTATTATCAATGTACAATCAGTAAGCATCTATAAGTCTCCAATTCATTTGCCATACAGCCAATTCTTGACATTTTGTAAGGCTGTACTCAACAATATTTTTATTGAAAAAGCAAAAACCTTGTTTTAATTGCATTTGGTATTGTTTGACGTTGCTTTCCAAAACTTTGTTTTAAGCATATCCAAAAACAGTTTGATAGGTGAACATGTTTTTCCTGATGCGTCAAAGCTCTCGGTTCTAATGTTGTTTATCGGCATCTTTAAACGAGCTAAGTTCATTTCCTTTAAAATATGCAGTAGGCCATGTATCGATTTGGCTGGTAAATGCCTCCGAACTCTCAGCTCTGACTGACAAGGACTGACAGGGAAGAAAGAGTTATCAAATTAAAAAAGGAAAATCCATTCACCTTAAACGCTTTGGTTCTTTCCCAGTACCTTTTATTGTAATTACAAAATATACAATTGAGTTGCAACCATCAGATTAATTTATTGGAAGCATTTCCCCCCAGTGTTATAGTAGAATGATATTCCAATTTTATGGTTGGGTACCTTAAAAATATAACAACAAATAGAAAGAGTGCTTATATTTTTAAAGATTTTGCAACTATGTTTCTAAGAAACGAAAGGTTAAAATAAATCACAACTTTCACTTCTTTTTCAAAGCTGGATAATAGCTACATCGAAAATATGCACCAACAACAGTGTTTGAGAACCAAAATGTGTGCATGCTTTTATTCCAGTCCAGCTCTAACATACCTATTTAAGATAATTTATTAAAAACATGATTTTAAATCAGGTGTGCTAGTGCTATACCATTTATGGCTGAACATGGAAAAAGCATCCAGTGATGAGAAAAATGAATAAATATCATGGAACACTTTAAAAACACCAATAAAAACAGCCAATGAAATGTATTTGGAAAATAAAGTGCTTTGATAAAAGAAGAAGAATCCACACTCTTGAAGTGATTTTATGAATTAACTTGTGCCTCAAGAGGTCCAAATTGCAATATAAAAGTAGAATATTAGGAAAACTGCCAACATTATAAAATCATATGTAAGTAAAAAATAATGGTGAATATATTCACTTTGCTTTGAATGTGAATAAAACTTTAATGGTTTCCCAATTAAAGAACAGCTTTGTGTATGATTTCTACTTTCACAGTAATTTAGAAAACACATTTCCTCGAGCAAGCTTCAGATGAGTTTCAAATGAGGAAGAAAAAGGCACATGGAGAGGAGAGGTGTGAACCTTTAGCTTCAGTTCCAGCATAGCCATGGTGCTTGCCAATCTGAACACCTTGTGGTGAGTTCCCCACTGAAATGGACTGGGCCCAGGGGAATAGGTGCCAGGCTGCAGACTGTTCCCCAACCTAGGAACATCTGTGCTCACCATCTGCTTGCTCTTCATGGTGGTTACCTGAAAGTAGCATGTTACCTTCCCCTATTTGTGAAGGAGCAAGAGTAGTACTTTTGCACTCATGCACCCTAATTCATGTTTTGAGGGATCCCTTTGAATAATCAACAGGTCATATAGTCCTGTACTTGAACCTAATATACACACACATATGCACACTCAAATACACACACATACACACACAAAATTCTGTGATTGCCATTTATACCCAAATGAGAAGGAGCTAATTGCAATGAAAGTTTGATACACTAGTGCAGCCTCAGTACACACAGAAGCATGCATTATTGTTTCATAGATGCTGACCAGTAATATGTGATTAGAATACATACTTGGACAACACTTCAAATGTTACAATGTTACAATGTAATGCCTATATTAGGTTGTCATGAACATAACTTTAACATTGACATAACATGGCAGGACATCAGTCATATTGGCTATAATCACATGTAATAGATGTTTTATTGTCACATACACCGGATAGGTGCCGTTTAATGTATTGTTTTACAGTGTCAGCCATAGTAGTACGGTGCACCTAGAGCAAATTAGGGATAGGTGCCTTGCTCAATGGCACATCGGCAGATTTTTCACCTTGTTGGTTAGGGTATTTGAACCAGCTAGGCTACCTGCTGCCCACATAATGGTAACTTAATTTCCATGATCACCTGTACCTGTGGCATGGTCTATATTGGCAAAACTACTAGGGCTGCGTTTTTTCTAGAACCTTAATAGTGTTACTCTGTGGTGTTATTTGAAGGACTTGATCAACAACGTAAAGATACATTGAATATGGGAAGCCCAGCCCAAAGCAGTAAAACAACCCAGAAGTGCACAAAAACAGAATTCAGAGAAATGGCTTTAATTAGCTAGTGGCTGTTTACATTTATGACAACATCATGTTTCCACTTTGTTTCTTTGCTTTCGAAAACTTCAAACTGTCCCTCAAGGTGGTAATGTTGATGAGACCCCCAAGAGAAGAAGCTGTTATCTGTTAAAACATTGTGGTGCAAAGAAGAATAATGTCTGACCTGGAGGAAAGTGTGTGAACATTTCAGATACTCATCATCTAGCAATAAGTATTCCAGATACTCATCATCTAGCAATACATATTCCAGAGACTAATCATCGTCTAGGAATGTGAGAGGAAAAGGCACAGTGAAGGTCCATAGTGGCTGTACGTCCATCTCTTTAACTTGTTGCAGAGGCCAGAGAGCTGTGGCAAGCTTTGAAGCATCCCTCTAATTTAACTCTGCCACGGCAAGGAAATTGAAGTCAAAAGGTTCACAGCACCTCATACTGGAAAAAAATGATCTCCCCAGGACTGATGTATAAAGGGGAAAGGGACAATTAACCTGGTCACATTTACACAATGGCGAAGACAGCAGTCTGAAAAGACATGAAGGCTTGTTGAGGGCACTAGTAAAATACACAATTAAAGCAACTGCTTTAGGCCAAGTTCAATGTCAGATAGTATGTTAGTTGCTAGCCGGTGTACCAGTGCTGCACCAGGAAAAAAGATAGGAATACATCCACTGGGGGATTACATTGATCTCAATATCAAAGCTGTTACCCATGGGAGACTAGCCATTCTAAAACAATCCAGGGTTTTATGACAATCAGCTAGCTATCAGCCTCAAATAAAATCCATGCAATACTGTGGCATTGTTGAGGAAACATCTGAGTCTTCAACAAAATACTTTATAAAAATAACCGTTTTTCACTCAAAAGTATAAAGTTAAACCTTTGATATGTTTTACCATCCCACCATTTCCTCCTCTCTCTATGTGGATGACTTTACTGTGCTTTGAAAAGGGTGACAACGTCTTCCTACAACTACTCCCTGAAAATGACCTTTCTCAAGTTCATTGAGTTACTTACTCTCTGGTTTTTAAGATCTCTCTTCTGTCACTCCAGATGACATCCAAATATGTGCAGATTTACCCAATATAAATTGGAATAATGAGGGCAATTATTGAAGCTCAGCATACCTCCACTGTCATGTATGTAACGATGAGAAAAAAGTAACCAATTTAGGGACAAATTTATGGTGTAATTAATGAGAATTGAATGGCTTACGGGCAAATATGTCTGATAGGTCTCAAAACAGACATAACTTCTTGTCTGAGAACAACATAGGCGAATACACTGATATGACTGAGTTTATCAGTACATGTATAGGAGATGTTGTACCCACTATGACTATTAAAACCTACCCTAACCAGGAACCATGGATAGGTGGCAGCATTCACCAAAACTGAAAAAGGTGAACCATCGCATTTAACCATGGCAAGGTGACTGGGAATATGGCCGAATACAAACAGTGTTGTTATTCCCTCCGTTAGACAATCAAACAGGCAAAACATCAGTATAGAGACAAAGTGGAGTCACAATTTAACGGCTTAGACACGAGACGTATGTGGCAGGAATTACAGACAATCACGAACTACAAAGGGAAAACTAGCCAAGTCGCGGACGCCGACATCTTGGCCTGCTTTGAAGATAACACAGTGCCACCGATACGGCCCGCTACCAAGGACTGTGGGCTCACCTTCTCCATGGCCAACGTGAGTAAGATATTTTAGCGTGTGGCTCAGTTGGTAGAGCATGGCGCTTGCAACGCCAGGGTTGTGGGTTCATTCCCCACGGGGGGACCAGGATGAATATGTATGAACTTTCCAATTTGTAAGTCGCTCTGGATAAGAGCGTCTGCTAAATGACTTAAATGTAAATGTAAATGTTTCCCTAGCCGCATCCCCAGAGCATGCGCAGACTGGCTTGCTGGAGAGTTTACGGACATATTCAATCTCTCCCTATCCCAGTCTGTTGTCCCCACATGCTTCAAGATGTCCACCATTGTTCCTGTAACCAGAAAGCTAAGGTAACTGAACTAAATGACTATAGCCCTGTAGCACTCACTTCTGTCATCATGAAGTGCTTTGAGAGACTAGTCAAGGATCATATCACCTCTACCTTACCTGACACCCTACACCCACTCCAATTTGCTTACCGCCGCAATAGATCCACAGACGATGCATTCGCCATCGCACTGCACACTGCTCTATCCCCTCTGGACAAGAGGATACCTATTTAAGAATGCTGTTCATTGACTATAGCTTAGCATTCAACACCATAGTACCCTCCAAGCTCATCATTAAGCTCGGGGCCCTGGGTCTGAATCCTGCCCTGTGCAACTGGGTCCTGGACTTCCTGACGGGCCACCCGCAGGCGGTGAAGGTAGGAAACAACACCTCCACTTCGTTGATATTCAGCACAGGGGCCCCACAAGGCTGCGTGCTCAGCAACCTCCTGTAATCCCTGTTCACCCATGAATGCGTGGACACACGCATCCAACTCAATCATCAAGTTTGCAGACGACACAACAGTAGTAGTCCTGATTACCAACAATGACGAGACAACCTACAGGGAGGAGGTGAGGGCCCTGAGAGAGTGGTGCCAGGAAAATAACATCTCACTCAACGTCAACAAAACAAAGGAGCTGATCGTGGACTTCAGGAAAAAGCAGAGGGAGCACCCTCCTATCCACATGGATGGGACCGCATTGGATAAGGTGAAAAGCTTAAAAAGTCCAAAAGTTCCTCGGCGTACACATCACTGACAAACTGAAATGGTCCACCCACACAAACAGAGTCTTCAAGAAGATGCAAAAGAACCTCAGGAGGCTGAAGAAATTTGTCTTGGCACCTAAAACTAGTGATGCACCGAAATTACATTTTTGGCCGATACCGATATCAAATTATTTTCTTGCAAAAAAAAAATATACCGATATCGGTAACCGATAACCGATATTGAAAATGTTTGCGGCCTTTTAAGCATTCTAGTACAGTTGTATAGTTAACACACACACATGGACGCAGCGGTCTAAGCCACTGAATCTCAGTGCAAGTCCCTGGTTCGAATCCAGGCTTATCACATGCGGCCATGATTGGTAGTCCCATATGGCGGCTACAATTGGACCAGCGTCGTCCGGGTTTGGCCGGGGTAGACCGCCATTGTAAATAAGAATTTCTTCTTAACTGACTTGCCTAGTTAAATAAAGGTTACACACACACCACACTGACGAAATATATATTTTGTTTGCATTTAAATATGTCCCCATTACCAGTAAAACATAATCAAAACCTATTTATTTAACTTACTTGCTGTGCTGTTTCGTTGTTCATTTGTTCAGTCATTTCATTCTCATCAGGATGTCTCAACCAGGACTTTAAAATACTTATAAAGTTTTATAAAAAATATTTAAAAAACATATATGCCTTTTTTAACAATGAAAAGGCTTCGACTAAACTAAATTAAATGATCTATTAAATAAAACAACATACCTTTAATGTTGTTTTTATGAAAAGCGCCACATTAAATGACATACCCAGCAGTGGAAAAAGTTACCAATTGTCATATTTGAGTCAAAGTAAAGATACCTTATTAGAAAATGACTTAAAAGTGAAAGTGAAAGTCACCCAGTAGAATACTACTTGAGTAAAAGTCTAAAATAATTTGGTTTAAAATATACTTATGTATAAAAAGTAAATAAAAAACAAGTACAAATATACATTAAATGCATAAATCATTTCAAATCCCTTATATTGGGGAAATCAGACAGCACAATTAATAAAATTAAAAATATTTACGGATCGTCAGGAGCACACTCGAACACACGGAAATCATTTACATATTAAGCAAGGGCGTTTAGTGAGTCAGCCAGATCAGAGGCAGTAGGGATGACCAGGGATGTTCTCTTGATAAGTGTGTGAATTTGACAATTTTTTTGTCCTGCTAAGCATTGAAAATGTAACGAGTTCTTTTGGGTGTCAGTGAAAATGTAGGGAGTAAAAAGAACATTATTTTCTTTAGGAATGTTAAAAAATATTTAAATAGTAAAGTAAAAAAAAATATATATATTAAGTAAAGTACAGATACCCCAAAAAACAAATTAAGTAGTACTTTTAAGTATTTTTACTTAAGTAATTTTACACCACTGGACATACCGTAGCCTAATTTCGGCCAATCAAAGTGGCACTGTCTACAATGGCTCCATGTGTGGCAAGCAACGTGGGAGATCTCTAATCATTGCAAAATGGAATTGAAATGACAAAATTAAGTTACAACAAGCAACCATCAGGTAGGCTGTTATACTGAATGTAGTTGTAGTAGACAAGGATGGGAAGCACAGCGAAAATGTTCAAAATTAGACTAGGTAGATAGCTGGCTGACATAGTTTGTGGTCTTAACTAGCTTCATTACATCGATGTGATGTAGTCAAGACAGTCACTACCAGATGGGATGATAGATGACCTATGACATCTACAAGTTTGTCTAACTAGCTCGAGTCGGTATGGCTACTCTCTCTCTCCCTCCTGTGTCAAATTCACCGGTACCTGCGCAGCCCACGCACTGCTGCAAGCAAGCGTCACCTGTCCCCCATGTAGTGCACCTGCTTTTTCCAATACTTTATGCCAAGTATCCACAATTTGAGGGGGGCGGTTTGTGAGACATAGTCATGTTATAAGTATTCAACAAACAGGGATTTGTCACAGCAAGCCTGACAGACTCACAGTAAATTGAACTACTACTCTTTTCCTAACTTTCAATTCACATGCAGTTGAGAACTTGCCTCACATTATTATTTTGCCTTCCCATTAAGACAAGAACAACGGATCTTAGTAAGATGTTTTTATTTCAGAGTTTTTTTAGGAACTCTCACAAAATCAAATCAAATTTGATTGGTCATGTACACATATTTAGCAGATGTTTTTGCAGGTGTAACGAAATGCTTGTGTTCCTAGCTCCAACAGTGCAATAGTATCTAACAGTGCAGTAGTATCTAAAAATGATTCGCAACAATACATACAAATCTAAAAGAAGAAGAATGGAATTAAGAAATATATAAATACTAGATCGACCAGTGTTGGAGTGACATTGACTAAAATACAGTAGAATAGAATACAGTATATAGAGTTGAAGTCGGACGTTTACATACATTTAGTTTGGAGTCATTAAAACTCGTTTTTTTACCACTCCACAAATTTCTTGTTAACAAACTATAGTTTTGGTTAGGATATCGACTTTGTGCATGACACAAGTAATTTTTCCAACAATTGTTTACAGACAGATTATTTCACTTATAATTCACTGTATCACAATTCCAGTTGGTTGGAAGTTTACATACATTAGGGTGATCGTGCCTTTAAACAGCTTGGAAAATGCCAGAAAATTATGTCATGGCTTTAGAAGCCTCTGATTGGCTATTTGACGTCATTTGAGTCAATTGGAGGTGTACCTGTAGATGTATTTCAAAGCCTACCTTCAACCTCAGTGCCTCTTTGCTTGACATCATGGGAAAATCAAAAGAAATCAGCCAAGACCTCAGACAAAAAATGGTAGACGTCCACAAGTCTGGTTCATCCTTGGGAGCAATTTCCAAATTCTTGAAGGTACCACATTAATCTGTACAAACAATAGTACACAAGTGTATACACCATGGGACCACACAGCCGTCATACCGCTCAGGAAGGAGACACATTTTGTCTCCTAGAGATGAACGTACTTTGGTGCGAAAAGTGCAAATCAATCCCAGAACAACAGCAATGGACCTTGTGAAGATGCTGGAGGAAACAGGTACAAAAGTATCTATATCCACAGTAAAACAAGTCCTATATCAACATAACCTGAAAGGCCGCTCAGCAAGGAAGAAGCCACTGCTCCAAAACCGCCATGAAAAGCCAGACTACGGTTTGCAACTGCACATGCGGTTGCTTTGCTGCAGGAGGGACTGGTGCCCTTCACAAAGTAGATAAATCATTCTCTCTACTATTATTCTGACATTTCACATTCTTAAAATAAAGTGGTGATCCTAATTGACCTAAGGCAGGGAACTTTTTACTAGGATTAAATGTCAGGAATTGTGAAAAACTGAGTTTAAATGTATTTGGCTAAGGTGTATGTAAACTTCCGACTTCAGCTGTACATATGAGATGAGTAAAGCAGTATGTAAACATTATTTAAACATGATTAAAGTGACTAAAGTGGTCAGTGATTCCAAGTCTAGGTATATAAGGCAACAGCGGTATATAAGGCAACAGCCTCTAAGGTGCCTTGCTGCGTAACCGGGTGGAAAATGGCTAGTGATGGCTATTTAACAGTCTGATGGCCTTAAAAGCTGTTTTTCAGTCTCTCGGCCCCAGCTTTGATGCGCCTGTACTGACCTCGCCTTCTGGTTGATAGCGGATTGTACAGGTTGTGGCTCGGATGGTTTATGTCCTTGATGATGTTTTTCACCTTCATGTGGCATTGGTTGCTGTAGGTGTCCTGGAAGGCAGGTAGTTTCCCGCTGGTGATGCGTTGGGCAGACCACACCGCCCTCTGGAGAGCCCTGTGGTTCAGTTGCGGTTCCAGGAGGTGATAAAGCCCTACAGTATGCTCTCAATTAGCAGTTTGTGAGGGTTTTAGGGGTCAAGCCAACATTTCTTCAGCCTCCTGAGGTTGAAGAGGCGCTGTTGAGCCTTCTTCACCACACTGTCTGTGTGGGTGGACAATTTCAGATCGTCCGTGATGTGTATGCCGAGGAACTCGAAGCTTTCCACCTTCTCCACTGCGGTCCCGTCAATGTGTATAGGGGCGTGCTCCCTCTGCTGTTTCCTGAAGTCCACGGTCAGCTCCTTTGTTTTGTTGGTGTTGAGTGAGAGGTTATTTTCCTGCCACCACTCTCACAGGGACCTCACCTCCTCCTTGTAGGCTGTGTCGTCATTGTTGGTAATCAGGTCTACAACTGTTGTGTCGTCTGCAAACTTGATGATTGAGTCACACATTCATGGGTGAACATGGAGTACAGGACGGGGCTGAGTACGCAGCCTTGTGGGGCCCCTGTACTGAATATCAGCGAAGTGGAGGTGTTGTTTCCTACCTTCACCACCTGGGGGGAGGCTTCTCAGGATGTCCAGGACTCAGTTGCACAGGGCGGGATTCAGACCCAGGGGCCCGAGCTCAATGATGAGCTTGGAGGTTACTATGGTGTTGAATGCTGAGCTATAATCAATGAACAGCGTTCTTACGTAGGTATTCCTCTTGTCCAGATGGAATAGGTCAGTGTGCAGTGCGATGGCAATTGCGTATTCTGTGGATCTATTGGGGCGGTAAGCAAATTGAAGTGGGTCTAGGGTGTCAGGTAAAGTAAAGGTGATATGATCCTTAACCAGTCCCTCAAAGCACTACATGATGACAGAAGTGAGTGCTACGGGGCAATTTTAATTCAGTTACCTTTGCTTTCTTGGGTACAGGGACAATGGTGGACATCTTGAAGCAAGTGGGGACAGCAAACTGGGATAGCGAGACATTGAAAATGTCCATAAATACAGCCACCTGGTCTGCGCATGCTCTGAGGACACTCCTATAGACTTTCCAGCCTGACATTGCTTAGAGTTGCATCAGGGGAATCCAATAGTCCAAAACCACTTCCCAACCTTCACATTTATGTACAGATATGTCCATGCTTAGACCTCGTGAATTAGTGCTGTGAATAAATAAATTAGGAATCTTATCTGAATATTTCATAATCAATGTTGTCAATATAAGGGTGGACTTGGCTCACCATTTTGTTTGCAGACATTGACAGGATGTGCAATACGTAAACAGCTGAGACAGAATGAATGAAAGTGACCAGAAACTCTTGTTTTTCATTTCATTCAGTTAGTCTCCTCTCAAAGTGTTCATTAGACAGGAGGAGAGCAACATACATTCAGATCAAACCTGATCTGTGAGCCAGAGACACTCCACAAACCCAATTTCCATTCAGTTTCTGAACCCAGTGGCTATTACGACAAAAGCGTAATTCCAATTTTCTGTCAAATGAAATGAAAAAAGGATCTTATGATTTTTCTATTATTATTATTATTATTATTATATATATTTTTTAGATGATGTGTTTCAAGTTGATAGCCACTTCTAGCCACTTCATTGATGGAGATGCTTTTAAAGTTGATATGACTAGTAAATGTATGTACAGTATGTATGCAGTACTTAGGCCTATACTTAAGCAATGTGGAGTGCCTGGATAAAGCCCTTAGCCATGGTATATTGGCCATATACCACAAACCCCCAAGGTGCCTTAAAGATTTTATAAACTGGCTGCCAATGTAATTAGAACAGTCAAAATAAATGTTTTGTCATACCCATGGTGACAACCAGTATTCAGGGCTCCAACCACCTAGTTTATAAATACAGCTAAAACACTGAGAAATGCTGCCATCGTATTTGACAGAAGATATGATTTAGTCAATCATTAAAATAACCCACAATTGTACTTTAATAATTGACTCGTAAAACCTATTTAATCCCATCAGTCACAATAGTGACCGTAAAAAAAAGTTTTCAGTTATAAGGCTCAAAAACATTTCTGAATTATATATCAATGCATTTCCAGCAAATATTGAAATAATAAAGGGTCTCAATGAAAGGTGTCACATGTTTAGTGTAAATTGTCACATGACCAGAGCTGTTTACTTCCTGGTTGCACCATGAGAAGACGATGGCTGCATCAAAGCTATCAAACATGTTAACACTATCTTAATGTTAACAATGTTAACATTAAGATAGGACAAAGATTTTCGGTACACATGATTTTTAAGGTGTCTATTATTGATATAAGCATTTGCAACTACTCAACTTTGTTCAGTGTGGTCATAGAATGAGTAAACATGTTGATGGCAACAATAGTGACCGGTGGGATAACACAGTGCATCTAGGTATACACATACTTATACACATACATAGTTCTTGTTCTACCTAACTTTCTAGTCTGTTTTTTCTTTTAGTTTAACTTTGAGTCAAGTCCTGGATATGTTGGCTCTAACTGACCGCCCAGACAATGCGTGCAACATTGCAGTTATCCCTCAGTGAATGTGATAGCGATGGGTCAGATGTGGACTGAGGGGGAGACAGGCCATTTTCCAGCCAGGCTGTTGAATGCATATTGTGAACCTATGCAAACAGAACATGACAGGAACAACGTTATCAGTGATGATGACCTACCTCTCACCACGCCACACTCTCCTCCCAGAGACTGGGTTGAGTCATGGACCCAGTGTCGTTCTTGGTTTTGTAGATCAATCTCAGCTGCCTCAAGGTTACAAGTTCCTTCATGACAACCTCTTCACTTCGCTTGCACTCCTCGATGAAATGACACAAAAGAGGATATGGGAGCTCTGGAACAATGAGGCAAAATTGTCTGTTTGATGTCCCATTCAAGCCACAGAAGGACTTCATGAAGTTACCCCGGGGAACCTCTGAGGTTCTGACCCAAGGAGACAAGTTGCTGGACCGTTAGAAAGACAATAAGATTGTCACAGTGGCAACAAACATGGAGGAGAAATACAGTGAGACCTCTGTCAAGAGATGGAACAAGGAGCGACGTGCCTTTGACAAAGTCCCACAACCAAAAATGCATCAACCGATACAAATGAGCGCATGGGTGGTGTTGAACGTCACAACCTACAGGTTTCAAGATACCATATCTCCATCAGGACTAAGAAGTGGTGGTGGCCCATCTTTGCATGGTCTCTAAACAGTGCGCTCGTAAACAGCCATTTATTTTACAGAGATGTTATGGGAGGGACCATCATCCTGCTCACCTTCTCATGGATAGTGGCACAGTCTCTTATGCAAAGGTTTGGCACGAAACCACTGAGCCATGGCAGGAGATCTCTACGGGCTGCGACTGTTGCAGATCAAGCAAGATATGACAAAGCTTCTCACTGGCCAATCAACACGATGCACTGGTTCCAGAGATGGCGTCATTGCGACAAACGCACTACCTATGCATGTGAGAAATGCAAAGCACCACTGCACATTGAGTGCTTTAAGAGATACCATGGACAGTAGAAAAGGAGACTAGAGCGAATGAAAAAGGGCTGAAAAAGACAATAAAAGAAACATAGAAAAGTAAATAAAAGGTGAGGAGAAGCAGTACAATGGACTCTAGGAAGAAAAGAAAAGTCGACAAAAATGGGAAAAAGACAATCAAAATGACTGAAATGTTTTTGGAAAAGAGGATCAATTGACTCCAGACATACTGTATGACAGTAGGTCTGACTGATCGTAGTTCAAAATAGTGATGCACAAACTAATTGTGCACTTGGTTCTGATGCCTACCTCGTTGATATACAGTATATATACAGTTGAAGTCACATTGTATGATTTTTAAGTAATTCATTTGAATTTTATTGCATGACATAAGTATTTGATCACCTACCAACCAGTAAGAATTCCGGCTCTCACAGACCTGTTAGTTTTTCTTTAAGAAGCTCTTCTGTTCTCCACTCATTACCTGTATTAACTGCACCTGTTTGAACTCGTTACCTGTATAAAAGACACCTGTCCACACACTCAATCAAACAGACTCCAACCTCTCCACAATGGCCAAGACCAGAGAGCTGTGTAAGGACATCAGGGATAAAATTGTAGACCTGCACAAGGCTGGGATGGGCTACAGGACAATAGGCAAGCAGCTTGGTGAGAAGGCAACAACTGTTGGCGCAATTATTAGAAAATGGAAGAAGTTCAAGTTGATGGTCAATCACCCTCGGTCTGGTGCTCCATGCAAGATCTCACCTCGTGGGGCATCAATGATCATGAGGAAGGTGAGGGATCAGCCCAGAACTACACGGAAGGACCTGGTCAATGACCTAAAGAGAGCTGGGACCACAGTCTCAAAGAAAACCATTAGTAGCACACTACGCCGTCATGGATTAAAATCCTGCAGGGCACGTAAGGTCCCCCTGCTCAAGCCAGCGCACGTCCAGGCCTGTCTGAAGTTTGCCAATGACCATCTGGATGATCCAGAGGATGAATGGGAGAAGGTCGTGTGGTCTGATGAGACAAAAATAGAGCTTTTTGGTCTAAACTCCACTCGCCGTGTTTGGAGGAAGAAGGATGAGTACAATCCAAAGAACACCATTCCAACCGTAAAGCATGGAGGTGGAAACATCATTCTTTGGGGATGCTTTTCTGTAAAGGGGACAGGACGACTGCACCGTATTGAGGGGAGGATGGATGGGGCCATGTATCGCGAGATCTTGGCCAACAACCTCCTTCCCTCAGTAAGAGCATTGAAGATGGGTCGTGGCTGGGTCTTCCAGCATGACAACGACTCGAAACACACAGCCAGGGCAACTAAGGAGTGGCTCCGTAAGAAGCATCTCAAGGTCCTGGAGTGGCCTAGCCATTCTCCAGACCTGAACCCAATAGAAAATCTTTGGAGGGAGCTGAAAGTCCATATTGCCCAGTGACAGCCCCGAAACCTGAAGGATCTGGAGAAGGTCTGTATGGAGGAGTGGGCCAAAATCCCTGCTGCAGTGTGTGCAAACCTGGTCAAGAACTACAGGAAACGTATGATCTCTGTAATTGCAAAAACAAAGGTTTCTGTACCAAATATTAAGTTCTGCTTTTCTGATGTATCAAATACTTGTCATGTCATGCAATAAAATGCTAATTAATGACTTAAAAATCATTCAATGTTATTTTCTGGATTTTTGTTTTAGATTCCGTCTCTCACAGTTGATGTGTACCTATGATAAAAATTACAGACCTCTACATGCTTTGTAAGTAGGAAAACCTGCAAAATCGGCAGTGTATCTAATACTTCTTCTCCCCACTGTATGTTATTTTGTTCAGTGTAGGCCTCTACTTGAATGCATGTTCTACAGGCTACCTTTATCCTAAATGTTACCTTTATGTTCAATGTGAATGACACGACTGCTATACAGTTGTTAGTGAATGTTGCACTAAAATGTCACAATGACAATGTTACAATGAATATTACACTCAACTTCAAATGTTACAATAAAGTTACAATATTATTGTTTCAATACGTGTTGCACTAAAGTAACAATGTTACAATGTATGTTACAATAAAGTAACAATGTTGAAATACGTTGATGGTTGTTGTTTTTTTGTTTTTGCTCTCAGTATTCATATCGGTGTTGTATAAGGGTTTTTGATGTGTAAAATAGTCACACTAGAATGTGATGGAGCATTCTAGTGGCAATGCTGGGGACTGCCAGTGACAGAGTTTTAAATGTGTTAATAACTGGGCTGGGATATAGAAGAATTTTCATGACTGCATAGGATAAATATGTAAATTCAGTATACATCACATTATCCCACCGGTCACTATTGTGGCCGACCATAAACACACTTTTTGACCTACTTTTCCATGAAAATGAAACCAAATAATGATTGATTATTTCAAAGGGTTACTAATGACACAAGACTTGGATATTTTCATGTCTGGGAAAAATTCGGGATTAAATGGGTTAAGGTCATGGATGAAATATAAAAAATAATATAACAATTTCACTGTCCCAATTTTCCTTACCATTACATATAAATATAGTGGTCCTACTGGCCATGATTGGTTTGCCACACTGAAATGTGGGGAAATGTTCAGTTGTCATTAAGAAGGACATGTTGAGGAGCAGGTCCAGGCGCTGGGTTTGGGGAGTGGCGTGAGTGTATCTGGGGCAGCAGATTGTGTGGTCTGAGTGCCAATTAAAACTGACAGGATGGAGGCCTTGGATTGGTGAGCCGCCTGATTACACCTCTTCTCTCCAGTCCTCCTATTGACTGTGGTAAGGATGTAGCCTTCCATTTCCTGCAGAAATAAATTAAAAGTCAGAAGTAATTTGCCTGATGTGGGATGCAGGTGGATTTTTTTCTTCTATAAACTTTATGAATACAATTTCCCCCAGCCTGGAAATCAATTGAACCCCCCTCTTTGATGAGAAAGAGCTTATTTTCTGCCAGTGACAGTTTTGTGGCAGGAGAAAAAAAGTTGGTATTTGATTAAAGTGGAGATAGTGAGAGATTGAGGTCTTGTTCTTGCCATTGGAAAGATCAAGGTACCTAATCGTGTCTCCTGAGATGCTGGGGCAAACACCATGCTACACACATACACGTTTATCTTTATTTCCTGGGCTGAAGTCTGTCCAGTAGTCTCCATTATAGGGAAGAACACACGAGAAGACGAAAAATGACAGTTTCTTCCTTTCATATGCCCTTCTGTCTTTGAGTTCATCTGACTGTCCCTGCAAACAACAATGATCCCCATTCCTGCCTATGCTATCTACGTATTAGATTGTCAATTTTTTTTATTTGACAAACTACAGCATCATTATCTAAAAGATAAAACAGTCATACTTTTGAAACTGTCTTCCCTTTGAGGTTGTCCTTGCTCCTCTTTGCTTTTGACACCCCGCTGTATTTGTAGCTGTCCTCAAAAGAGCGTCCTTGTTGCTTGTAGCTCATGCTCATGTTGTTATTCAATGCAAGGTGAACCTCTTGAACATCAAAAAGCCTCTCATGTTTCTTTCATTTCAAATGGCAGCGTTTGTGTAACTCTAGAAATCTGAAGCCTTAGCCCCACCAGATCAGCATGCTCATCGTGGGATGACAGTTTGCTGAGGCGGGAGCCACATCCTGTGAGGGGATAGCACTGCTTGCATGGGCGGGGGAGTGAAGGGACAAGCAGGCTCTCTGCTCTTTGAGTGGCACAAATGAAATTCACATCAGGTGTGCATGATCAAAAAGCAGATAGATCAGTGTCGGCTGTGTTTAGACACTTCACTTTGCAACTTCAAATAGAGATCCCACTCAAGTTATCCCATCTGGGAGTGTAGGGCCTTGCTTGAAGTGGTTCCCAGTTATGGTGACTTCACAAATAGACAAAGAAAAGGGTATCCTCAGAAGCAGTGAACGTGTCAGGGCACTTTCACCTTTGTCAATTTTAGAGGCTATTTCCCGCTAACTTTCAATAGAGCCTTCAACCTCAACACAATAATGGCTTAGATGCGATACATTTCAAGGAGCAAACATTGTGATTTAATCCTTGCTTTATGTCTTCATTTCTTTTGAAATATAAATGCAACAATTACAAATATTTTACTGAGTTACAGTTAATATAAGGAAATCAGTCAATTGAAATAAATAAATTGGCCCCTAATCTATGGATTTCACATGACTGTGAATAAAAAATATGCATCTGTTGGTCACAGATACCTAAGGTAGGGGAATGGATCACCATTTGACTCACGCAGCGTGGCACATCTCTTTTGCATAGAGTTGATCAGGCTCTTGATTCCCAATGGCTATGCAACGTTGCTAGATATTGGCAGGAACTGGAACACGCTGTCCTACACATTGATATAGAGCATCCCAAACATGCTCAATGGGTGACATGTTTTGTGAGTATGCAGGCCATGGAAGAACTGGGCCATTTTCAGTTTCCAGGAATTGTGTACAGATCCTGGGGCCATGCATTATCATGCTGAAACATGAGGTTATGGCGGCGGATGAAGGGACGACAGCGGCCCTCAGGGTCTCGTCACCGTATCCCTCTGCATTCATAAAACGCAATTGTCTTTGTTGTTCGTCGCTTATGCCTACCCATACCATTACCCCACCGCCACCATGATGCACTCTGTCACAAAGTTGATCTCAGCAAAACGCTCGCCCACACGATGCCATACACGCTGTCTGCTGTCTGCCCGGTACAGTTGAAACCGGTAGTCAGCCGTGAAGAGCATACTTCTCCAGCATGCCACTGGCCATCAAAGGTGAGTATTTGCCAACTGAAGTCAGTTGGGAAGCAGAACTGAAATGATTTGGCACCAGCTCTGGTGGATATTCCCACTGTCAGGATGCCTATTGCACACTCCCTCAAAACTTGAGACATCAGCTTCTTGATTAGCCACACCTGTCAGGAGGATGGATTATCTTGGCAAAGGAGAAATGCTCGCTAACAGGGATGTAAACAAATTTGTGCACAAAACTTGAGAGAAATAAGGTTTTTGTGTGTCTGGAAAATTTCTGGCTTGTTTTATTTCAGCTCATATAACATGGGACCAACACTTTACATGTTGCATTTATACTTTGTTCAGTTTATAGATAAAAAAACAGAGAGCAGTAATATGTGCAAGAGGTAGCAAATCTCCAGTAGTAGCCTGTCAGGCCATGAAGTCTAAGTGGCTATAAACGAAAGGAGTTTTCTCCCTTAACAAGCTCAACAGTACCCTCTGAGGGGATGTGACACAGAAACACCTACTCTCTAGGGTGACAGGGAATGTCTGCCACCAATCAGTCATGCCCTATGGTCAATGGAAACAAGGCCACTGTGTGATTAATCAAAGAGAAAACACAATAGGCATCACAACATGTATCATGTCACTTGTTTTCATGTCTTATGCTAGATACTAATTATATGGGATGTGAAATAGACATGTATATGCGAAATCATCAGAAAAATAATGTCATTACATTTTCTAGAAGAGCCTTTTCTTATATTACATAGCGTGCAAATGCGTCACAAATACCCAAGTTACAGTCGACAGACACATATGCTTCTTCTCTCTCCACACACATACTCACACACACTTAGACTATATCTCCCTTGAAGGAACTGGCAGTGTTTTGAAGATACTCTCTCTGTCACAGAAATCATTTGAAACACCCCTTTCAGAATGCCATAGCTCTGTTTGGGCTTTGATCAAAGCCAACAATGTCAATTTGGAGAGAACTGCTGTGAATTAATGCATGATGAAACTGTCAGAAAGTTGTTTCTGTTCTCCTGTGCATTCTAAAATAATCCTTCTGTTGCTACCTCCCAAATGTCTTATGTTTTTATTTGCAAGGGTTTCCTCTGTGGTTTTCTACTTATGGAGTGGCATGGAACACAATGGATTACATTAACCGTACAATATTCTAACTTGATTGGTAGCAACACATAATGTGAAATTATGAGTGACATTTTGGTTACACACAATGCCTTTCCACAGGAGTACATCATTTTATTAACTGGCGTGTCGTCCCTAATCCAAAATGTGAAGCACATAGTCTCAGTCTTAGGGGTACACTTTGAATCATTTATGAATTGATCAGACATCACTTATTTGCAGCACACTTTGTTTGCTTCATGATGGCCCAGCTGAGTTTATAGATCAGCACATGCCCGTGTAGTAAATTGTATGCTTTATAAGACATGGCATATAATCCTAAGAGAAGCTGAAAGGGCAGATATTTAAACATGGATGGATGGCACCATGAGCCAACATAATTAAACAACAGATGAATCTATACACGAATGCAGTCAATAACATATTAAGCAAGCTACAACACCTAAATGAATGAGAGGTAATGTGATGCCACACTCTTTGAAATCTCTACTAGTCAGCAGAACTGCTTATGCAAAGTAATTTCTCTTTTTATTTTCCTGAGGGATGTGTGCCTTATTAAAGCTGGGCTCATTCCACAGATTTGGTCCACCAATCCTATTTCCATTGGCTGGAAAGTGATCATGTCCATCACTAAAATGCCCATCACGACATTGACAAGGACACAACATTTTTCCATGAGTTAAGTCTTGTTTTAGTTGGCATACTTTGTAGATAGTTTGGAATTTATGATAGTCTAAGACTTCATGCAGCATACGTTTAAAGAAAAGATTCATCTTACAGAAGATTAACAGTTATGGGTTGCTTTAGTTGCAACCAAATATCTTCACTCACCATCTTAGTCAGCTAAAGTGTGGATCTCTAAAATATAGATACTTTTTTCAGCTTTGATATTAAAACATCAATCAAATCTTCTGTGATACACCAAGTCCTTACTTAAAATAGTTATTGAATATTTATACACAGAAGCAACCAGGGTCAACGCCCTGCTCAAGAGCACGTCGACAGATCTCCCACAAGGTCAAAAACGGGGACCCAAACCAGCGATCCATCAGCCACCGACTCAAGCTCCCAACCGCCAGGCCACCAGCCCTCCAAGATCCCCCCCCCCCACCACCACAGTTCCCCAAGAGCTGCCCCTCAAACATCCTAGACCCCCCCACACAGTCCACCCAGAACAATTTAATAACTCCATTCTCCACCCCCAAGACCCCACCCCCCAGCACCCATCCCCAATGCTTCAACAGCCAACAAAATAAACTAAAGACAAAAAAGAGAAAGACAAATGATAACAGAAAACAACAATGCAAAAAACAAAAGACATCAAGGACAACAAAAATCATAACAGCAAGGCAGACTGAATATGTTTGAGTGCATATATGGCGCTACATACCATTTCAATCTATCTAATCAAATAGAATCTACAGATGGCAAGTATTAGTATATTAGTAATTGACTGGCCAGGTCTCTCCAGATCTCCCAATAGTACTATTTCTAGGGTCAATTTTAGATCAGTGTTATGCATTTTCAACCATTTCTGAACCTCAGACCAGAAACAGGCTACCTGAGGGGAATACCAAAATAAATGGTCCATTGATTCTGTATCCTCACAACAAAATCTGCAGATCTTCAATGATTGTATGTCCCAAATATTCCACATTTTGTTGGTGGCAAGAATTCTATATAATAATTTTACCTGAAAAGCACGAAATCTTGAATCTTGCGTCGTTTTATATATCAACTCATATCTTCCCAACTATTTTGCAATCTGTATGGCACACTTGTCAACATCCTGGTCCTCAAATTAAACTGGTATACTTTCCTATTTATGCTATTTTTAATCCTCTGCCAATTTTGATATTTTATATTGGGCTGGGAGACTGAAGCACTTAATTGGTGAACGTTAAGCACTGTGCCTCCGTGGTTTGTTTGCTTTAGGGACAACACTTGTATGCAGACACTGAAGGCCTGTAGCTTCCTGATGACTTTTCTACATCCACAACTCAATAGTAGGCTCTTCCCCATTCAGCTTTAACTTCAGCTCTTTGGCTCCCATGTCTCTTTGGCCACACAAGTTTCAGAGGGCGTTTTCGGAAGTGGTGAGATGCCCAGGTCTCCATGACTAATGCAGAGCCTCCTAGTAACTTTACACAGGGACCTTCGCACGGCAGCGGAGACAGCAGCAGACTTTTCCATTTTACCTAAAAAATTGGAGCTGAATCAACAACTTAACTTGACATTCTTGGCCAGCGATTAAAAAGTCTCACACCTGACAGAGCTGTCTGACCTGCACTTGAATTAGTCTCATTCTTGAATAGACTAGTATCTTCAGTTTGAAAACTATGGAACATGCTGTAGTAACAAGGGTGCTTTTCCGAACAGCATAAAAAGCATTTGTGCCCTATTTACGTGTGTGTGACTCACTTAAAAAATATCTGGATTTTTGTTTTCTTATGGGTGACTTGTTTGCATAGATTCTTGATTTCACCTGCAAACTCTATAAGAGAGTTATTCCCTCAGGATATGATATGTAAATCCAAATATACAGTAACCCTTGACTTCCAGAAGCACGCACCCACTCGCAGCATTCCATTTTGCTGTAGTGTGTGCCACACATTGAATAACAGATGGACTTAATTGTCCTCAAAGAGGATCATTGTGTAGGCAACAAAAGCATCACCAACAGCAACGAGCAAGGGTAACATAAACAAACAACAAAACAACACAACTTGGTCTGATGCACAGAGCAAAATCAGAGCAACTGTAAAAAATACATTGCAGATTACAGTTTTTCTCAATCGAGGACAAGCAATTTTGGGATCTGTCTTGAAACGTATCAATAGCAGAACAGCACTGATCAAATACAAAAATATATTTACAGAAACTCTAATCACTTGCGTTTGTACCTAACTTGCATATCTTAGACCGGGGTTTCCCAAACTCGGTCATGGTCAGTGCATATCAGAGCAAAAACCAAGCCATGAGGTTGAAGGAATTGTCTGTAGAGCTCCAATACAGGATTGTGTCGAGGCACAGATCTGGGGAAGGGTAGTACAAATTCTGCAGCATTGAAGGTCCCCAAGAACACAGTTACGTCCATCATTCTTAAATGGAAGAGGTTTGGAACTACCAAGACTCTTCCTAGAGCTGGCCTCCCGGCCAAACTGAGCAGTCGGGGGAGAAGGGCCTTGGTCAGGAAGGTGAACAAGAACCCAATGGTCACTCTGAAAGAGCTCCAGAGTTCCTCTGTGGATATGGGAAAACTTTTGAGAAGGACAACCATCTCTGCAGCACCACCAATCAGGCTTTTATGGGTAGAGTGGCCAGATGGAAGCCACTCCTCAGTGAAAGGCACATGACAGACCGTTTGGAGTTTTCCAAAAGGCAAACATGATTCTCTGGTCTGATGAAACCAAGATTGAACTATTTGGCCTGAATGCCAAGAGTCACATCTGGAGGAAACCTGACACCATCCCTACTGTCATGCATGGTGGTGGCAACAACATGCTGTGGGGATGTTTTTCAGCAGCAGGGACTGGGAGACTTGTCAGGATCGAGGGAAAGATGAAGAGAGCAAAGTACAGAGAGATCCTTGATGAAAACCTACTCCAGAGCGCTCTGGACCTCAGACTGGGGCGAAGATTCACTTTCCAACAGGACAACAACCCTAAGGACACAGCCAAGACAATGCAGGAGTGGCTTCGGGACAAGACTCTGAATGTACTTGAGTGGCCCAGCCAGAGCTCAGACTTGAACCCGATCGAACATCTCTGGAGAGACCTGAAAATAGCTGTGCAGCAACTCTCCCCATCCAAACTGACAGAGCTTGAGAGGATCTGCAGAGATGAATGAGAGAAACTCCCCAAATACAGGTGTGCCAAGCTTGTAGCGTCATACGCAAGAAGGTTGAAGCTGTAATCTCTGACAAAGGTGCTTCAACAAAGTATTGAGTAAAGGGTCTGAATACTTATGTAAATGTGATATTTCCAGTTTTAAAAAAATATATAAATTAGCAACAATATATTTTTTTTGCTTTGTCATTATGGGGTATTGTTTTTAGATTGATGAAGAGGGGGAAAACGATTTAATTTAAAAAAAAATGTGGAATGTGGAAAAGTCAAGGGGTCTGAATACTTTCCAAATGCACTGTATTTACTGTTTTGCAAAAGGCCACATTTCTGTACATTGTGGACTCTAAAAAGGCTTGTACACAATTGAGAAAAACTGTAATTTAAGAGGATCTGCAATTTGAAAGGAACTGCAAAGCTGTTAGTAAATTAAGCTAAATATTGGTATTGTACTGTTTATTGGAATAATGTTTAATAAACTGAAATAATTTCCTCACCTCAGGCAACCCAATAAAAAAGGAAGGGATAAGACACCCTAACTATAAATGAGCTTTTCTCGATGGCTGCAGCACAACAAACTCAAAACACAGTTTTGCATGCGCTCAGGATGACCTACAATCAAATGAATAAATGGTTAAGTAAGAAAGGTGTGTGTGTGTGTGTGTGTATGTGTGTGTGTGTGTGTGTGTGTGTGTGTGTGTGTGTGTGTGTGTGTGTGTGTGTGTGTGTGTGTGTGTGTTTGTTTATGTGTGAGATGGTAAGGGTGTGAGTGTGGGTGAGGTTGATTGTATGTGCTCGTGTATAGGAGTGAGAGGGCAAAAGCAACTTCACTTAACAAGTGAGCAAAGACTGCTGACCTCTTATTGCAAAGGGGAAACACAAGACAATACATATAATTTACAAGACATCTAATGCAACCTCCTCACACTGTATTGAATACACAATACAGTGTGATTAGAGCACATTTATGGGTGGAAGCGGGGGTTATAATTGATTGGTTTAAACTAATCTGTGCTATTCTACCTCCATTTGGCTTACGGAAAACAATGGGCAAGGCCATTAGCCTTCAACCCAGTCAAGATAAAAAAGAGACAGACTTCCCAGTGTTTGGGAAATAACCTGGGTCATTCGCTTTGCTCAGATTAATTAATGACATTGCTGCAATTGTGACTAATAACGTTACCTTTGTCATAGGAATCCCTATGGAAATATACAAATTCAGAACTGTTCTATACTCCATGGTTCTCTCTCCCGTATAAAGAAAGAGTTTCAATTTCACCTCTGGATGAGCTTCTACTCAGGAGTAATTATTTCAATACAATAAATGGTTCTGTGGTGGAATAGTCTGCAGCACACCAAGGAAGAAGAAAATATATGTATGAAGCAGTAAATTACGCTCAACTGTAATGATGACGAGGAATGTAAATACTATAAAAAATAAAGTCGCACACTCCATATATAAAGTCCGAGTAATTTATTGGGTAAATCTCCAACGTTTCAGCATCACTGTGCCTTCTTCAGGGTGATGCCGAAACGTTGGTGATTTTCCCAATAAATTACTGGTAGTTTATATATGGAGTGCGCAACTCTCTTCATTTTTATAGCTTATAGTTTATTCGCCGTTAGTCAGCACCTCTACATCAAATAATTTTCTCTGGGTGTGCGCCAGGTCATGTTTTTTTTATTAGAGGAAAGTAAATACAACATGAAATTATGATGGTGTTAAAGGTGTGGGACACGTGTCAATTTTTATTAGCGAATGTTGTCCTGGTCCATCATGGTCAACTGATTTCATAAAGCTGGTCCTCTACAAACCTTGTATAAAGGTGTTAAGTTGATGCAGTGTGGCAGATGATTGAAGAGCATTGTGATTCAAGGGCCCACTGGGTTATGGTTAATCATGTCAACCTCCTAAATTCAGACATATTTATCTGCTGTCATGGGGATATGGCTTTGCATGCCAGGGTGCATATTGGGCAGTTGAGATGATGAGAGATGTACTCTACTAGGGCCATTTAACGTCATGGTAACAAGGGAGGAGGCTGCTCGTTGTCTGGCTGACACCACGCTTCACATGAAGGTGAAATGTGAGGCAGGATGTTCCCACCTACAAGACCTACAAGACTACTTTTGTACTTTTGCGTTTGTGTTTTCAGATGGTTCATCACGAAGTGTTGTGAACAAAGGGATGGACTCAATCCATATTGCCGAAATGTTGCGGAAGATCCGCGTTATAACTAGATTGAAATTTAAAGGCAATGTTCCCATGTTCACGTAGACTGCATTCACAGTAAACAGTGCATATGTCAGCTCAATCGGAAAATACCTTTAACCTGTTGGGGATGGGGGCGCTGTTTAGACTATTTATGCTAATGTGGCAAATTTTTTAAACGGCTTCCCACAAAATCCTTGATCGTACAATATGCATATTATTATTATTATTGGATAGAAAACAGTCTATAGTTTCTATAGGAGTTGAAATTTTGTCTCTAAGTGGAACAGAGCCCATTCTACAGCAATTTCCCTGACATGGAGTCAGATTTGAGAAACGTTGGCCACTTTTCTGAAGTCATTTAAAAGGGCTCTGTCGTTGCTATGACTATACGGACACTTCTTACGTCTTCCCCTGGATGCCTTTACGTGATGACGATTCCAACGGGCTCGATTGCTCGTTCACAGGCCCTACAAATGAAAAAAACCTTTAGCTAGCAAGTCTTTTCTTGCTGCGTAACGCGCGTGGAAGACACCGACCCTCTCCTGTTCCAAGCGTTAGTTTAGCCTGTTATATTTCTCCGGTCATCTTTTCACTCGTTATAGGAGTTACAAACATCACAAAGTAGTTAATTTAAAGCGTTTTATAGCAATTTATATCCGTTTAGTGCGATTTTGGGACATTTATTTTTGCAACGATGTGAAAAGTTGGGCACGCTTTTCAGTTCATCCCGAACGTAGTTGACATTTCCACATGGCAAGAGGACAGCTTTCCACCAAAAGACGATTTCTCCCAAGAAAGGATCCTTTGCCCAAGATACTGATGGAAGAACAGCTCAAGGTAGGACATTTTTATTATGATAAATCGTGTTTCTGTCGAAACATTTTAGTGGCTTAGGACGCCATGTTTTTTGACGTAGCTTCGCTTGGCGCAAACTGTATTGAAAAGTAAGGATCAATTAAAAAATGTAATAACGCAATTGTATTAAGAATTAAATTGTCTATCAATCCCTGTCCACCCTATATTTTTTAGTCACGTTTATGAGTATTTATGTATAAGAGTAGATCACTGTCTAAGTGGCGCAAGGACGTTTTCTTTACCAGCTTGTCTACATTTCACATTGTCTAACCATGATTTTGGTGGCTAAATATAAACATTTTCGATCAAACTGTATATGCATGTTGTAATGTGATGTTACAGGAGTGTCATCGGAAGAATTCTGAGAAGGTTAGTGAAAAAATTAATATCTTTTGGCGATGTTGACTTTTATCGCTCACTTTGGCTAGAATCAATGCTGGGCTGCTAATTGCTATGTGCTAAGCTAATATAACGATTTATTGTGTTTTCGCTGTAAGACACTTAGAAAATCTGAAATATTGTCTGTATTCACAGGATCTGTGTCTTTCGATTCGTGTATGCTGTGTATTTTTACGAAATGTTTGATGATTAGTAGTTAGGTAAACACGTTGCTCATTGTAATTATTCTAGTCCATTTGTGATGGTGGGTGCAATTGTAAACTATGCCATATACCTGAAATATGCACTTTTTTCTAACAAAACCTATCCCATACCATAAATATGTTATCAGACTGTCATCTAATGAGTTTTTTTGTTGGTTAGGGGCTATAAATATCTTAGTTTAGCCGAATTGGTGATGGCTACTGGTGTTGGTGGACAAATAAAAGATGGTGGATTATGCTAATGTGTTTTTAGGTAATAGATGTACATCTTTACATATTGTGTCTTCCCTGTAAAACATTTTAAAAATCGGAAATGTTGACTGGATTCATAAGATCTGTGTCTTTCATTAGCTGTATTGGACTTTAATGTGTGAAAGTTAAATATTTTAAAAAAATATTTTTTTTGAATTTCGCGGCACTGGTTTTTCAGTGGGGGGGGGGGGGGGGGGGTGCCGCTAGCGCCACGCTGATCCTAGACAGGTTAAATTCTAATGCGGATCTTCCGCAATACTCTCCGCGATACGGATTGAATGCAGCCCAAAGTGTGGGAAGGGTTACCATAAAAAAAAAACATGAATATTAAAGCAAAACATTGTGTACTTTCCTGTGGGACATAACATTTATAGGAATTCCATGAAGATAACAAACACGTGAAGGACAGTACAGCAACACAATACACATAAGTGTAAGACATGGTTATGAGCATGTTCATTCTCGTATCTGGTCTTCTACCACTTCCTGTAAATGTTACCTTGTTAGTATTACAGTTGTCAACTCAGAGGTCTATTTATCAGCTGAGACATTGTAGAAGCTGGTTTTTGATTTACAACACCATTACCAAACAATATTGGCGCCAGAGGAGATGGCTGCCGTTTTACTGTCCAATAACCATTTCTGCTATTATGTGTGTTTTTCCGCGTTATTTGTAACTTATTTTCTACATAATGTTTCTGCCACGGTCTCTTATGAACAAAAATAGCTTCTAGATATCAGGACAGCGATTACTCACCTCGTACTGGAACAAGATTTTTTCTTTAATGAGTCGGACATGAAGGATTTAATTCAGACACCTGACAAGGCCCTCATCCCCGTCATTCGCAGGAGAAAGAGACGGCGATATCAGGGACGTAGGTCAGAGTGCCCTGTAAGAATCCGACAGCAAGTGGGTAATCTGCCTTTACCATCGGTCTTATTAGCCAATGTACAATCATTAGATACAGTTGAAGTCGGAAGTTTACATACACTTCGGTTGGAGTCATTAAAACTAATTTTTCAACCATTCCACAAATTTCTTGTTAACAAACTATAGTTTTGGCAAGTCGGTTAGGACATCTACTTTGCGCATGACACAAGTAATTTTTCCAACAATTGTTTACAGACGGATTTTTTAACTTATAATTCACTGTATCACAATTCCAGTTGGTCAGAAGTTTACATACACTAAGTTGACTGTGCCTTTAAAATTATGTCATCACTTTAGAAGCTTCTGTTAGGCTAATTGACATAATTTGAGTCAATTGGAGGTGTATATGTGGATGTATTTCAATGCATACCTTCAAACTCAGTGCCTCTTTGCTTGACATCATGGAAAAATCTAAAGAAATCAGCCAAAACCTCAGAAAAACAATTGTAGACCTCCACAAGTCTGGTTGATCCTTGGGAGCAATTTGCAAATGCTTGAAGGTACCACATTCACCTGTACAAACAATAATACGCAAGTATAAACACCATGGGACCACGCAGCCATCATACCGCTCAGGAAGGAGATATGTTCTGTCTACTAGAGATGAACGTACTTTGGTGCGAAAAGTGCAAATCAATCCCAGAACAACAGCAAAGGACCATGTGAAGATGCTGGAGGAAACAGGTACAAAAGTATCAATATCCACAGTAAAACGAGTCCTATATCGACCTAACCTGAAAGGCCGCTCAGCAAGGAAGAAGCCACTGCTCCAAAACCGCCATGAAAAAGCCAGAATACGATTTGCAACTGCACATGGGGACAAAGATCGTACTTTTTGGAGAAATGTCCTCTGGTCTGATGAAACAAAAATGGAACTGTTTGGCCATAATGACCATTGTTATGTTTGGAGGAAAAAGGGGGAGGCTTGTAAGCTGAAGAACACCATCCCAACCGTGAAGCACAGGGGTGGCAGCATCATGTTGTGGGGGTGCTTTGCTGCAGGAGGGACTGGTGCACTTCACAAAATAGATGGCATCATGAGGATGGAAAATTATGTGGATATATTGAAGCAACATCTCAAGACATCAGTCAGGAAGTTAAAGCTTGGTTGTAAATGGGTCTTCCAAATGGACAATGACCGTAAGCATACTTCCAAAGTTGTGGCAAAATGGCTTAAGGACAACAAAGTCAAGGTATTGCAGTGGCCATCACAAAGCCTTGACCTCAATCCCATAGAAAATGTGTGAGCAGAACTTAAAATGCGTTTGCGAGCAAGGAGGCCTACAAACCTGATTCAGTTACACCAGCTCTGTCAGGAGGAGTGGGCCAAAATTCACCCAACTTATTGTGGGAAGCTTATGGAATGCTACCCGAAACGTTTGACCCAAGTTAAACAATTTAAAGGCAATGCTACCAAATACTGTTTAAGTGTATGTGAACTTCTGACCCACTGGGAATGTGATGAAAGAAATAAAAGCTGAAATAAATCATTCACTCTACTATTATTCTGACATTTCACATTCTTAAAATGAAGTGGTGATCCTAACTGACCTAGGACAGGGAATTTCTTACTAGGATTAAATGTCAGGAATTGTGAAAAACTGAGTTTAAATGTATTTGGCTAAGGTGTATGTAAACTTCCGACTTCAACTGTAATAAAATAGACGAACTAGGATCACATATATCCTACCAACGGGACATTAAAAACTGTAATATTTTATGTTTCACTGTAAGGGTTGCGGAACTGGTGGCAGTGAAGTCAGACGCAGGAGAGCAGAGATAGGTAATAGCCGGAGCTGTTTAATTTCAAAACCAACGGCAATAAAAAAAGAACCTACATGGGTACAAAACCCGACGCGTACCAGTAACATAGTGCACAAGCACTTACAAACAAACATTTCCACACAAGGACATGGGGGGAACAGAGGGTTAAATACACAACACTTAATGAGGGAAATGGAAACCAGGTGGTAGGAAAACAAATGGAAAATGAAAAGTGGATCGACAATGGCTAGAAGACCGGTGACGCCGACCGCCGAACACCGCCCGAACAAGGAAAGGAAACGGCTTCGGTGGAAGTCGTGACATTCACGGAGTCGTGGCTGAATGATGACATGAATAACATACAGCTGGCGGGTTTTATGCTGTATCTGCAGGATAGAACAGTCGCCTCTGGTAAAACAAGGGGTGAGAGTCTTTGTATATTTGTAAACAACAGCTGGTGCACGAAATCTAATGAAGTCTCAAGGTTTTGCAAACCTGAGGTAGAGTATGTCATGATAAGCTGTAGACCACTCTATTTACCAAGAGAGTTTTCATCTATAGTCTTCGTAGCTGTCTATTTACCACCACAATTCGATGCTGGCACTAAGACCGCACTCAATGAGCTTAATACGACTATAAGCAAACAGGAAAATGCTCATCCAGAGACGCCACTCCTAGTGGCAGGGGACTTTAATGCAGGGAAACTTAAATCCATTTTACCTAATTTCTACCAGCATGTTAAATGCGCAACAAGAGGGAGAAAAACTCTGTACCACCTTTACTCCACACACAGGGATGCGTACAAAGCTCTCCCTCGCCCTCCATTTGGCAAATCTGACCATAATTATATACTCCGGATTTCTGCTTACAAGCAAAAACTAAAGCAGGAAGCACTAGTGACTCAGTCAATGAAGAAGCGGTCAGATGAAGCAGATGCTAAGCTACAGGACTGTTTTGCTAGCACAGACTGGAATATGTTCTGGGATTCTTTAGACGGCATTGAGGACTACACCACATCAGTCACATCAATAAGTGCATCGATGACGTCATCCCCACAGTGACTGTACACGTATACTCCAACCAGAAGCCATGGATTACAGGCAACATCCGCAATGAGGTAAAGAGTAGAGTGTGCAGGCCCCTCTGACTGCCTTGACATTGGCGGGGTCCATACGTAGCTGTCCCTGTGTCCCTGTATCCCAAGAAGGACACTGACAGCACGGAATTCACATTTTTCAGCTTTAACATAAAGCTTATTCTCCAACAACCGTTGAAGAACTTGGCGAACATGTTGCTGATGAGCCTCAGGGTCCTTGGAAAAAAATCAGGATGTCATCTAAATAGACAAAAACGAAGCGTCCAATCACATCCCTCAGCAGATCATTGACTAGGTTCTGGAAAACATCAGGGGCATTAGTAAGACCAAAAGGCATGACCAAATACTCAAAGTGACCCAGTGGTATATTGAACGCAGTCTTCCACTCGTCCCCCTCTCTTATGCGGACAAGGTGGTAGGCATTCCAGAGGACGAGTTTGGTAAACACCGTGGCACCATTGAGGGGGGAAAAAGCAGAGCTGATGAGTGGCAAGTGATACTTGTGCTTTACTGTGATGTTATTCAGCCCACAGAAGTCTACGCACAGCCTCAGTGACCCATCCTTCTTCTTCACAAAGAAAACCCAGCATCAAACGGGGAGGAAGATGACTTGATAAGTCCTGCATCCAGAGAATCCTGGATGTACTTCTCCATAGTCTCTTGCTCGGGGCGAGAGAGGTTAAATAACCGGCTTCTGTGAAGAGGAGTTTCAGGCTGCAGGTCAATGGGGCAGTCGTACGGCCGATGAGGCGGCAGAGACAGGGGGTGGTGCTTGCTGAACACAGGAGCTAGGTCATGATACTCTGGAGGAACTGATGACAGGTCCGGAGGTTCTGGAATGGACTGCGGCACAGACAAGGCAGGAGCAAGGGCAGAATGTAGGCAATTTGAGTGACAAAATGAACTCCAAGTGCTTACCTTTCCGGAGGTCCAGTCAATTTGTGGGTTGTGTAGCTTTAACCATGGATGGCCAAGAACCAGGGGGGAGTAAAGACAGTCGATTACGTGGAAACTGATCTTTTCCTGGTGGTTTCCAGAGAGACACGGGGTGACAGGGATGGTTCTCTCACAGACACGGGCGAGGAGCTGTCCGTTGAGAGCAATGGTATCGAGGGGGGAATTGAGTGGGACAGAGTCCAGGTCCAACTGGGTAATGACACCTCGGTCCAGGGAGCTCCCGTCAGGGCCCGAATCGATGAGAGCAGACAGAGGAAAAGCCTTGCTCTGCCACACAAGGTTCCCTTCAAGCAGGGGTCTAGGGGAAGATGGGCAGGCGATTTAGCTCAACAGTATTTCCCACTACTGCCTAGCCCCCTCTTTTGCTGGAAACAGGGAACAAGTGGAGACAAAGTGACCAACCGGGCCACAGTATAGGCAGCTCCTAGCGCCGATTCGCCGCTGCCTCTCCTCTGGAGAGAGATGGGCCCGGCCGAGCTGAATGGGTTCAGGATCAGGAAGAGCCTTGGGAAGGGATGCAGTCGGAGAAGGAGGACAAGGCACTGAAGCAGATGTTATGGTGCATGAAACCCTACCTACTCACTTCCTCCAACGCTCACGGAGATGGTTGTCAATGCGGATGGCGAGAGAGATGAGTCCATCAGGCTCATCCCTGGACACCAACTAGTCCTTGATGGTCTCAGCGCATTCTGGAATGCTCCCTGAAGTGCCTCCTCATTCCAGCATGAGCGTGCGAAACTCACATCCCATCTCAGCAACATTATGGGGGCCTTGATGGAGGGACAGGAGTCGTTTCGCGGCATCCTTACCATAGACCGGGTGGTCGAAGACTTTCCTCATGTGGAGTGAGAGGAGTTGGGACGGGGTAAGCAGATCTGGAGGGGAATCCAAGGGAGTAGTAGAGTGTGGAATCCAGGACAGAGTAGCAGGATGACGAGACGTGGGACTGGAGACAGGGACCAGAGTCAGAGCGGGCAGAACTGTAGTGGAGAGGAAAACAGCATCAGGCAAGGAAAAGAAGCACAACAGGATCTGAAAAGTAACAAACGGCTGGAACGGTAGACTGACTGAGCAGAGATTACGATCTGGCAGAGTGGATGTGGCAGGGCTGAGTATTTGTAGAGGTCTTGATTATGGAACAGGTTGCAGCTGGTGGGGATTTGCTCTGACTCCAGCACACCTGTCTCCGCCGACACAATCACACACACACCGAGAAAGAGAGAGAGAGAGGGAGGGGGAGAGAGTACTGTGGGAGAGGCGGCAGGTCAAGGAGACACAGGATGAGCTGTAGAGGGCCTTGCAGGGGCAGATGTGACAGGCCCATCTCCATCGCCTTGCCTGCAAGATTCAGCAGAAAAAAGGGAACCCCTCCCCAGCATCCCATCTCCAAATCTGTGAGCTGTCAGCTTCTATTTAGAATATGCATTTATTCCTCTCTGGTGCTTTTACTTATTTATCCAAAAATATGCGTCAAGGTGTTGACTTGCAAGAAACATTCCAAGACACACAGCAGTGTCAGGGCAATTAACATTTCACTAGACACTATTCTCTGTAAATGTGCAGCCTCATTGATCATGTCCTCAGTCAGTGTCAACCTCTATTTTGTAAGTGAACAAAAAAAACTAGGCCTTGGTTAATTTGCTTTACCTGTAAAAAATAAATACACATAAAAGTGTAAACAGTGTAAAGCTATGAAACAATGAAGAAACCTCATGTCCTCGAGTGGAAGCTGTTCTGTGCCAAACAAATATTTATTCTGGTCGAATATGAAAGGCTCAGTGTTGTAATATATTTGTCTTATTTCTAATATGTGAGAGGCTTTGCCACAATACGAAACAAATCACATTTTGAAGGCACTGGATCAAACATTCACAGGAGGAGAGGCAGATTAATAAATAAGAATGCATAAAGGGTGAAAATAACAGGCTTGCCTCCCCTGGCTCTTGCTGAGGTGTCTGCACACCTGCCTTGACTGTCAAGCACCAGTAGGCATTAGTGATTTAGTTTAAGGTAAATTTACCACAAGTCACTGGGGGTATTACATTCAATTCTATTTTCTAATACAATAGACCTTCATTTAAAAAACGCAAAATAAATAATCTACAGGTGGGCAGTGGGGTCCCCATTCACCGACTTTGTAAAATTAAAAGTAAAAAATTAAACAGAGCTGCCCCTACCTCCTGCACCCCAGCCTGGACATGTCACGTAGACAGGAAAAACAAGCTGTCCAGAAAATACCTTTATCCACAGTAAAATATCCCTTGCAAAAACAAATTCATAATTGCTAAAGTTAATGCATGTTTTCTTTTCCCGTAATGGCCAGCAACAATTCCATTCCAAGAATAGGTCATAATTAAATGGTTAAAATGTGGGAAAAAACAGATTAATTGTTACAATTACTAAGTCTTCACAAAGGGTCCATAGTGGTTTGGTAAGGTATATGGTAAAATAACTTAGCTGACCTTCACCCCATATAAACAAGGTCAGACAGTGTGTAACCCTCACAATCCCGAAGGGTTTGTCTATACGTGTGCGTGTGTTTGTGTGTTTGCCATTTAAGTGAGAAACAGACATTGTGGCTGTGTGCTTAACAGGGGAGGTGGTATTCAATACACGTGTCTGCATTCAATCTGCCCAGTGGATCCATCATCTGGGCCAATCAGGCCCCTGAGAGCGGGGAAAGCAACCCTTGCTAAAGCCACGTTTACTCTCACTTTCAAATTGGGCATTAATGATTTATAGATGTTTGCTTTAAAAAGTCATTGGCATTAATCCCATGGCTCATTAACTGTTTAATTAAAATTAAATTCTGTGTTAGGAGTTAAGCAGATTGAGAGTATTTCCTCCTGGTGGGTGGTTGTTGAATCACCTCATTTTAGGAAATGCTTCATGTGTAATAACAAGCTTGCCATGCGCAAACACCACACAATTAGAAAAATACAATTGAAATGCTCTTTGTTGTGTGATTATAACAAGTTATGGATCGTGATATTAAGAGTAGGGTTATAATCGTAATATAATAATTTTGCTATGTTATATGTCACAAATGAAAGAGTCTACCTTAGTTACCACTAGTACATAGTAGTGGTGTACTCTAAAACGTAACTCCATCATAATTATCTCTCAAGTTTGGAAACCTAAGTGCCTATCATGAGGTCTATAGCCTGCATCGTTGTTCTACTGAAATGTCGATGACTCAACTCAGGGCTGACAGTTAGACAACAAATAAGATACGTGGGGGATTTTAATGCAACAATGATATGGGATAATTAAGAGTCTATACTTCCTCACCAGGCTCAGTGGTTGTAGAGTGCTTTAAATTGCTTTCTAAATGGGTATTTGTTACCTAATATGTGGTTTTGCTGTATGTTTGAACAACCTGAGGGAGAGATGCACTGAGGAAGTAAAAAAACCTAAGATTGATCGCAGGGCTCCTTGAAGTAACACAAGCCCAGTCCTATCCCTGAGCAGGTTTTTATAGCATTTAAAATAGCAACTCAGTAATGGCAAACACAAGCACTTTGCAGCACAAGATGCAGTCTGAAAGTGCTAGGAAATTAAAGATGGTCAAGGGTATAAATTCTTGTTTTCCAAAATACCTCTTTACAGACAGTTTTTGGTGCCGCCTTATAAATTGACACTTCTATATTCTGCTGAATATTTGAAATAAGATAATGCATTAAAGTGTACTTCCACTTAACCAATTCAACCATTGATTTGTTTTCATAATATATGTTTCAACCAATTTCAATTCCCATCACAGGTATTTACCATTACTGAATAATTCAGAGGTCTGAATTTGCATAACACAATTGTCTTCATAGCTAGGACACTGGCGTTGATACAAGCCTTATTGTATGAGGTACCGCAATGTTCTCTCACTTACTACTCAAGCAAAAACACAATTCAAAATGGCTGCACTTTGTTTGCATGACAATAACTGAGCGGTTTTGCGTTATTACTTTTATACTAATGTCTTTGCTAACCTGTTGATGCTAGGGGGTGCTGTTGTCACTATTTATGGAAATCGTGTAATTTTTAAACGGCTTCCTACTAAATTCTTGATCGTACAATATGCATATTATTATTATTATTGGATAGAAAACAGTCTATAGTTTCTATAGGAGTTTAAATTTTGTCTCTAAGTGGAACAGAACCCATTCTACAGCAATTTCCCTGACATGGAGTCAGATTTCAGAAATTTTGGCCACTGTTCTGGAGTCAGTTTTAAAGCCAATGTTATTCCTATGAGTATACGGACACTGCTTACGTCTTCCCCTGGATGCCTTTACGTGATGACGATTTGAATGGGGTCGATTGCGCGTTCACAGGCACTATAAATTAAAAAACCCTGTAGCTAGTAAGTCTTTTGCAGCTGCGTCATGCGCGTGGAGGACACCGACCCGCACCTGTTCCAAGCATTAGTGTTGGGAGTAATCTTTCTCCGGTCATGTTAACCTGTTGGGGATGGGGGCGCTGTTTAGACTATTTATGCTAATGTGGCTAATTTTTTAAACGGCTTCCCACAAAATCCTTGATCGTACAATATGCATATTATTATTATTATTGGATAGAAAACAGTCTATAGTTTCTATAGGAGTTGAAATTTTGTCTCTAAGTGGAACAGAGCCCATTCTACAGCAATTTCCCTGACATGGAGTCAGATTTGAGAAACGTTGGCCACTTTTCTGAAGTCATTTAAACGGGCACTGTCGTTGCTATGACTATACGGACACTTCTTACGTCTTCCCCTGGATGCCTTTACGTGATGACGATTCCAACGGGCTCGATTGCTCGTTCACAGGCCCTACAAATGAAAAAAACCTTTAGCTAGCAAGTCTTTTCTTGCTGCGTAACGCGCGTGGAAGACACCGACCCTCTCCTGTTCCAAGCGTTAGTTTAGCCTGTTATATTTCTCCGGTCATCTTTTCACTCGTTATAGGAGTTACAAACATCACAAAGTAGTTAATTTAAAGCGTTTTATAGCAATTTATATCCGTTTAGTGCGATTTTGGGACATTTATTTTTGCAACGATGTGAAAAGTTGGTCACGCTTTTCAGTTCATCCCGAACGTAGTTGACATTTCCACATGGCAAGAGGACAGCTTTCCACCAAAAGACGATTTCTCCCAAGAAAGGATCCTTTGCCCAAGATACTGATGGAAGAACAGCTCAAGGTAGGACATTTTTATTATGATAAATCGTGTTTCTGTCGAAACATTTTAGTGGCTTAGGACGCCATGTTTTTTGACGTAGCTTCGCTTGGCGCAAACTGTATTGAAAAGTAAGGATAAATTAAAAAATGTAATAACGCAATTGTATTAAGAATTAAATTGTCTATCAATCCCTGTCCACCCTATATTTTTTAGTCACGTTTATGAGTATTTATGTATAAGAGTAGATCACTGTCTAAGTGGCGCAAGGACGTTTTCTTTACCAGCTTGTCTACATTTCACATTGTCTAACCATGATTTTGGTGGCTAAATATAAACATTTTCGATCAAACTGTATATGCATGTTGTAATGTGATGTTACAGGAGTGTCATCGGAAGAATTCTGAGAAGGTTAGTGAAAAAATTAATATCTTTTGGCGATGTTGACTTTTATCGCTCACTTTGGCTAGAATCAATGCTGGGCTGCTAATTGCTATGTGCTAAGCTAATATAACGATTTATTGTGTTTTCGCTGTAAGACACTTAGAAAATCTGAAATATTGTCTGTATTCACAGGATCTGTGTCTTTCGATTCGTGTATGCTGTGTATTTTTACGAAATGTTTGATGATTAGTAGTTAGGTAAACACGTTGCTCATTGTAATTATTCTAGTCCATTTGTGATGGTGGGTGCAATTGTAAACTATGCCATATACCTGAAATATGCACTTTTTTCTAACAAAACCTATCCCATACCATAAATATGTTATCAGACTGTCATCTAATGAGTTTTTTTGTTGGTTAGGGGCTATAAATATCTTAGTTTAGCCGAATTGGTGATGGCTACTGGTGTTGGTGGACAAATAAAAGATGGTGGAATATGCTAATGTGTTTTTAGGTAATAGATGTACATCTTTACATATTGTGTCTTCCCTGTAAAACATTTTAAAAATCGGAAATGTTGACTGGATTCATAAGATCTGTGTCTTTCATTAGCTGTATTGGACTTTAATGTGTGAAAGTTAAATATTTTAAAAAAATATTTTTTTTGAATTTCGCGGCACTGGTTTTTCAGTGGGGGGGGGGGGGGAGTGCCGCTAGCGCCACGCTGATCCTAGACAGGTTAAGACTCGTTATAGGAGTTAAAAACATCATAAGGTAGTTAATTTAAAGCGTTTTATAGCAATTTATATCCGTTTAGTGCGATTTTGGGACATTTATTTCTGAAACGCTGTGAATCGCTGGGCACGCTTCCAGTTCATGCTGAACGCAGTTGGCATTTCCACATGGCAAGAGGACAGCTTTCCACCAAAAGACGATAAGACCCAAGAAAGGATCCTTTGCCCAAGATACTGATGGAAGAACAGCTCAAAGTAGGACATTTTTATTATGATAAATCGTGTTTCTGTCGAAAAATGTTAGTGGCTTAGGACGCCATGTTTTTTGACGTAGCTTCGCTTGGCGCAAACTGTATTGAAAAGTAAGGATAATTTAAAAAATGTAATTCCGCGATTGTATTAAGAATTAAATTGTCTATCAATCGCTGTCCACCCTATATTTTTTAGTCACGTTTATGAGTATTTATGTATACGAGTAGATCACTGTCTAATATGGCGCACGGACATTTTCTCACCAGCTGGGCTACTTTCCCCATTGTCTAACCATGATTTTGGTGGCTAAATATGCACATTTTCGAACAAACTGTATATGCATGTTGTAATGTGATGTTACAGGGGTGTCATCTGAAGAATTCTGAGAAGGTTAGTGAAAAAAATAATATATTTTGGCGATGTTTACGTTATCGCTCACTTTGGCTAGAATTAATGCTGGGGTAATGTTTGCACATGTGCTATGCTAATATAACGATTTATTGTGTTTTCGCTGTAAGACACTTAGAAAATCTGAAATATTGTCTGTATTCACAGGATCTGTGTCTTTCGATTAGTGTATGCTGTGTATTTTTACGAAATGTTTGATGATTAGTAAGTAGGTAAACACGTTGCTCTATGTAGTTATTCTAGTCCATTTGTGACGGTGGGTGCAATTGTAACCTATGCCATCTACCTGAAATATGCACATTTTTCTAACAAAACCTATCCCATACCATAAATATGTTATCAGACTGTCATCTGATTAGTTTTTTTCTTGGTTAGGGGCTATAAATATCTTAGTTTAGCCGAATTAGTGATAGCTACTGTTGTTGGTGGACAAAGAAAAGATGGTGGATTATGCTAATGTGTTTTTAACTAATAGATTTACATCTTTACATATTGTGTCTTCCCTGTAAAACATTTTAAAAATCGGACATGTTGGCTGGATTCACAAGATCTGTGTCTTTCATTAGCTTTATTGGACTTTAATGTGTGAAAGTTAAATATTTAAAAAATATATTTTTTTTTAATTTCGCGGCTCTGCCTTTTCAGTGGGGGTGGGGGGGGGTGTGCCGCTAGCGGCACCCTCATCCTAGACAGGTTAAAGGCCACTGTGAACGCTATGAGCATACAGATACTGCTTACGTCTTCCCCTGGATGCCTTTACGTGATGACGATTTGAATGGTATCGATTGCGCAATCACAGCCCCTATAAAACAAAAACACGTGTAGGTAGGAACTCTTTTCCAGATGCGTCGGGTGCGCGGTGGACACCGACCTGCTCTTTTTCCAAGCATTAGTGTAGCCAGTTATATTTCTCCGGTCATGTTTCTACTCGTTATAGGAGTTAAAAACATTATAAGGTAGTTAATTTAAAGCGTTTTATAGCAATTTATATCCGTTTAGTGCGATTTTGGGACATTTATTTCTGAGACACTGTGAATCTCTGGGCACGGTTCCAGTTCATGCCGAACGCAATGGGCATTTCTACATGGCAAGAGGACAGCTTTCGACCAAAAGACGATTAGACCCAAGAAAGGATTCTTTGCCCAAGATTCTGATGGAAGAACAGCTCAAAGTAGGAACAATTTATTATGATAAATCGTGTTTCTGTCGAGAAATGTTAATCGCTTATGACGCCATTTTGTTTGACGTAGCTTCGCTTGGCGCGAACTGTATTGAAAAGTAAGGATAATTTAAAAAATGTAAATCAGCGATTGTATTAAGAATTAAATTGTCTATCAATCGCTGTCCACCCTATATTTTTTAGTCACGTTTATGAGTATTTATGTATACGACTAAATCACTGTCTAATATAGCGCACGACATTGTCTGACCAGCTGGGCAACTTTTGTCATTGTCTAACCATGATTTTGGTGGCTAAATATGCACATTTTCGAACAAACTGTATATGGATTGTGTAATATGATGTTGCAGGAGTGTCATCTGAAGAATTCTGAGAAGGTTAGTGAAAAAATTAATATATTTTGGCGATGTTTACGTTATCGCTCTCTTTGGCTAGAATCAATGCTCTGGTAACGTTTGCATATGTGGTATGCTAATATAACGATTTATTGTGTTTTCGCTGTAAGACACTTAGAAAATCTGAAATATTGTCTGTATTCACAGGATCTGTGTCTTTCGATTAGTGTATGCTGTGTATTTTTACGAAATGTTTGATGATTAGTAATTAGGTAAACACGTTGCTCTATGTATTTATTCTAGTCCATTTGTGACGGTGGGTGCAATTGTAAACTATGACATCTACCTGAAATATGCACATTTTTCTAACAAAACCTATCCTATACCATAAATATGTTATCAGACTGTCATCTGATGAGGTTTTTTCTTGGTTAGTGGCTGCCAGCAGCATACCACCCTGCATACCACTGCTGGCTTGCTTCTGAAGCTAAGCAGGGTTGGTCCTGGTCAGTCCCTGGATGGGAGACCAGATGCTGCTGGAAGTGGTGTTGGAGGGCCAGTAGGAGGCACTCTTTCCTCTGGTCTAAAAAAAATATATCCCAATGCCCCAGGGCAGTGATTGGGGACACTGTCCTGTATAGGGTGCCGTCTTTCGGATGGGACGTTAAACGGGTGTCCTGACTCTCTGAGGTCATTAAAGATCCCATGGCACTTATCGTAAGAGTAGGGGTGTTAACCCCGGTGTCCTGGCTAAATTCCCAATCTGGCCCTCAAACCATCATGGTCACCTAATAATCCCCAGTTTACAATTGGCTCATTCATCCCCCTCCTCTCCCCTGTAACTATTCCCCAGGTCGTTGCTGCAAATGAGAACATGTTCTCAGTCAACTTACCTGGTAAAATAACGGTAAAATAAAAATAAAATAAAAATATCAATATCTTAGTTTAGCCGAATTGGTGATAGCTACTGGTGTTGGTGGACAAATAAAAGATGGTGTCTTATGCTAATGTGTTTAGCTAATAGATTTACATCTTTACATATTGTGTCTTCCCTGTAAAACATTTTAAAAATCGGACATGTTGGCTGGATTTTAAAAAAATATTTTTTTTTTGAATTTCGCCTTTTCAGTGGAATGTGGGGGGGGGGGGGGCGCGCCGCTCGCGGCACCCCGGTCCTAGACAGGCTAAGTTGACTTTTATACTGTCTTTGCTGAGTCTGTCTGGGGTCCAGAGAAAAGACAAGCTGGCAGACGCCTCTACATCAATATCCAAACTAGCCACAAGGGTCTGGAGAAATAATCAGGAACATTAAAGATAGCAGCTGGTAAGTTGATGTGGGCTTTTCACAGTGAACTGGGGTTTAGATGAATTTAAATGATGAGCCACAAACATTCATTTATGTTGAGTGTTATCCTTACTTTTCTGTACAGAAAGCTCACACCGTTATCACCTATGACCGCCAAGTACTTTTGAACGACTTACCTTCGTTTTAACTGTTCAATTATTTAATCATTTGTTCGGGCTACCCAAGCACCGCAAGAAAATACATTTTATTGGCAAATGTCCAGTGAGTGCCATTTGAAAAATGTGCTACCAAAGGGACATGAAAAGCTTAAATAGTCTATGCTTTACAGAAACATGGACATAATACTCAAGGGTTCATACATGCTTCATCGCGAATGGACAGGCAAACCCAAATCAGGAAGGGTGCGCCTCTTTGTAAAGACCAACTGCTGCGCTGCTTCAAGTGTGAAGGAAGTCTCAAGCTTTTGCTTAGCTGGGCCCTTCTTAGGCAAAAACGTTAAATAAGAAGTTCATAAGAGTGTAAGTGCAATTCCTCCAACATTTCTTAAGAATACATTTTCTTCTCAAATATCTTCTTGCAAACTTCTTAACTATCTTCTTAAGATAGCTAGCAAGGACAATCATGTTAATCATGTTAGCATATTTCTTACTGAGATTACTGGTCAAAAATATTATCTTGGATTTAAAACAATCAATACTGAAACTTTCAGATGACATTTGTGAGATTAAAATTAGCTTATTTTCTCACTTACATGAGTATAAGACAAGGGTTTAGCTATCTTGGAATTAAGAACATTTCCAAGAATAATTCCAATAACAATCTAATTTCTTCTCAACTATTTTCTTAGGAAGAAACACATGACGAAACATAAGAACATTTTCAAGAAATGTATTGAGGAATAGAAACTTTTCATGAGTTGCTTTTTAAGGAAGAAATTGCACCTAAGACACTGAAGAAGGTTTTGTTGATCCTGACCCTAAACTAGAATACCTCATAGTAAATTGCAGACCTTTTAATCTACCAAGAGTGTTTTCATCTGTAATCTACACTGCTGTCTACATCCCGCAGGGCCATAACAAACAAGAAAACGCCCATCTAGAGGCAGTGTTTCTAGTGGGCGGAGACTTTAACGTGGGACTGAAATGTATTTTACCCCACTTTTAACAACACGTCTCCTGGACCACACTTTAGACCACTTTTACTCTACCCACAGAAACGCATGCAAGACCCTCCCTCGGACTCCCTTCAGCAAATCAGACCATGACTCCATCCTCCTGCTTATTGTTTACAAGCCAAAACTCAAACAGGAAGTACCATTGATGCACTCAGTACGGAAGTGGCACAACAAAGCCAACGCTAAGCTACAAGACTGCTTCGCTAGCACAGACTGGAATATGTTCAGCAATTCATCCGATAACATTGAGGAGTTTACCACATCAGTCACGGGTTTCATCAATAAGTACATCGACGACGTCTTCCCCACATTGACAATATGTACTTACTTATGGATTTCAGGCAGTATCTGTGTCGGGCTAAAGCAGACTATTACAAAGGAAAACGCAGCCGTGAGTTGCCCAGTGACGCAAACCTCCCAGATGAGCTGAACGCCTTCTATACTTTCTTCGAGTCAAACAACACTGAGCCAAGCATGAGAACCCTGCTGTCCTGGGCTACTGTGGGATGAAGCTCTCTGTGGCAGATGGTTAACACTCATAAGGCCGCTGGGCCAGATGGAATAACAGAATACCGACCAGCTGGCAAGGGTCTTCACGGGAATTTTCAACACATCCTTGTCCCAGTGTGTAATTCCAACATGTTTCAAGCAGGCCACCATTGTCCCCGTTCCTAAGAACTCAAAGATAACCTGCCTGAACAACTATTAGGTCTGATCACTGACGATGATGGGACAGCCTACAGGGAGGAGATCAGAGACCTGGCAGTGTGGTGCAGGGCAACCACCTCTCCCTCATAGTCAGCAAGGCAAAAGAACTGATCAAGGACTACAGTAAACGGTAAAGTACTTTGGTGTCACATCACTAATGACTTAACATTTGTATTTGTACTCTTCCTGGGGTCCAGCAACAATAAGACAATTACATACAGTTTAAAATACTACATGACATTACATTTCATAACATGGTCCTCTCACACCAGCACAGTCGTGAAGAAGGCGTGACATCGTCTCTTCCCCCTCAGGAGGTTGAAAATATTTGTAATGGCTTTTCAGATTCTCAAAAAGTTCAACATCTACACCATTGAGAACATCTTGACTGGCTGCATCACCGCTTGGTGTGGCAACTGCACCACCCTCGACCACAAGGCGCTACATAGGATGGGGTGTACGGCCCAGTACATCAATGGGGAAGAGCTCCCTGCCATCCTGGATCTCTTTACCAGGCGGTGTCAGAGGAAGGACTGGAAAATTGTCAAATACCCGAGCCACCCAAGCCATAGACTGTTCACTCAGTAACACACACACACACACACACACACACACACACACACACACACACACACACACACACACACACACACACACACACACACACACACACACACACACACACACACACACACACACACACACACACATAGAGCATACCAACCTGCATCCCACTACTGGCTTGCCTCTGAAGCTAAGCAGAGTTGGTCCTGGTCAGTCCCTGGATGGAAGACCAGATGTTGCTGGAAGTGCTGTTGGAAGGCCAGTAGAAGGCAATCTTTCCTCTGGTCAAAAAAATATCCCAATGGCCCAGGGTAGTGATAGGGGACATTGCCCTGTGTAGGGTGCCGTCTTTCAGATGGGATGTTAAAATGGGTGTCCTGACTCTCATCATAAGAGTAAGGGGTGTTAACCCTAATGTCCTGGCTAAATTCCAAATCTGGCCCTCATACCATCATGGCCACCTACTCATCCCCACCTTCCAATTAGCTCATTCCTCCTCTCCCCTCTAACTATTCCCCAGTTCATTGCTGTAAATGAGAATGTGTTCTCAGTCAACTCATTGAGAACATCTTGACTGGCTGCATCACCGCTTGGTGTGGCAACTGCACCACCCTCGACCACAAGGCGCTACATAGGATGGGGTGTACGGCCCAGTACATCAATGGGGAAGAGCTCCCTGCCATCCTGGATCTCTTTACCAGGCGGTGTCAGAGGAAGGACTGGAAAATTGTCAAATACCCGAGCCACCCAAGCCATAGACTGTTCACTCAGTAACACACACACACACACACACACACACACACACACACACACACACACACACACACACACACACACACACACACACACACACACACACACACACACACACACACACACACACACACACACACACACACACACACACACACACACACACACACACACACATAGAGCATACCAACCTGCATCCCACTACTGGCTTGCCTCTGAAGCTAAGCAGAGTTGGTCCTGGTCAGTCCCTGGATGGAAGACCAGATGTTGCTGGAAGTGCTGTTGGAAGGCCAGTAGAAGGCAATCTTTCCTCTGGTCAAAAAAATATCCCAATGGCCCAGGGTAGTGATAGGGGACATTGCCCTGTGTAGGGTGCCGTCTTTCAGATGGGATGTTAAAATGGGTGTCCTGACTCTCATCATAAGAGTAAGGGGTGTTAACCCTAATGTCCTGGCTAAATTCCAAATCTGGCCCTCATACCATCATGGCCACCTACTCATCCCCACCTTCCAATTAGCTCATTCCTCCTCTCCCCTCTAACTATTCCCCAGTTCATTGCTGTAAATGAGAATGTGTTCTCAGTCAACTCATTGAGAACATCTTGACTGGCTGCATCACCGCTTGGTGTGGCAACTGCACCACCCTCGACCACAAGGCGCTACATAGGATGGGGTGTACGGCCCAGTACATCAATGGGGAAGAGCTCCCTGCCATCCTGGATCTCTTTACCAGGCGGTGTCAGAGGAAGGACTGGAAAATTGTCAAATACCCGAGCCACCCAAGCCATAGACTGTTCACTCAGTAACACACACACACACACACACACACACACACACACACACACACACACACACACACACACACACACACACACACACACACACACACACACACACACACACACACACACACACACACACACACACACACACACACACACACACACACACACACACACACACACACACACACATAGAGCATACCAACCTGCATCCCACTACTGGCTTGCCTCTGAAGCTAAGCAGAGTTGGTCCTGGTCAGTCCCTGGATGGAAGACCAGATGTTGCTGGAAGTGCTGTTGGAAGGCCAGTAGAAGGCAATCTTTCCTCTGGTCAAAAAAATATCCCAATGGCCCAGGGTAGTGATAGGGGACATTGCCCTGTGTAGGGTGCCGTCTTTCAGATGGGATGTTAAAATGGGTGTCCTGACTCTCATCATAAGAGTAAGGGGTGTTAACCCTAATGTCCTGGCTAAATTCCAAATCTGGCCCTCATACCATCATGGCCACCTACTCATCCCCACCTTCCAATTAGCTCATTCCTCCTCTCCCCTCTAACTATTCCCCAGTTCATTGCTGTAAATGAGAATGTGTTCTCAGTCAACTTACCTGGTTAAAAAAATAAAACAATACACACAAAAGATAGGCTCACACAAACAAAACAAACACACACTTAACTTTTGTGTCTATGAGCAATTTAGTCAGATAAAGAGCAATATCTGACAACCCTCCCTTTCCACCCTTCAAACTGGACCGCGCTCTGATAACAATTAATCATAATGTGTGTGGGCTGTTGGTACATTAGAACAGCTTAAAATGTGATTGTCATACAAAATGCGTTGTCCTGAGTTCCAAAAACCACAAAAGGCTTCGATAACTGTGCACCGTAATCAGCACATTCACCCAGTGCACCTGCCAGTAATTCCCCCCATCTCTGGAAACACTACATTTTCCTCCCCAGGTATTGCTGGGTTCACAGCAAGGCAGAAGGCCTATGTCCTGAGGCAGACAGAGTGCAAACTCGGCCTGATAGCACTGTTTTTATGTGCTGGGGATTAAATCTCATGCATTTGTTATATGTGGAAATGATTGGGGGGAAAAAGCAGTGATAAACATTAGATAAAGCACTGACCCGTAGAAAGTATTAGTTAATTATTCTTTTGTACTCTGTTGTGAATGTCTTGGTTGATAAACATATGGAAATAGGGTGTGCTAAAATGAACAATTGCACTGACATGGCTGCAGCAACAACAAAAAAACAGACACCAAACACCATTGCTATTCTACAACATCATACGCTTGTCCTTCTGAGCCCATGTCTGGATCTTCCCCGCTCTGGTCTGTGATTCTGTTGTGATTCCTGCCTTCTCCATTCCACCCTCCGTCAGTTAGAGGCCTGAAATGTGGTGGGTTCTTGTGGGACCACCCTGGCTCCTGGTCAGAGGCCTTTTGAGCTGCCAAGGCAACAAAGGCTGTTGGTCCTCTGTGAGTTATTCTACTGTGGCTGGCTGGACTCTGGCAGAGGCCCACTGATTTATTGCCTTTGGCTACAACACTTTCCAAAGAGAGGGAGTCTTGGATGTCATTTGTTTGGAGCACATTTGGCAATGACTGGCCTCTTGGATATCTTTTAATTCAACCAACAGAGGCGGAATGAATGTAGGATATCAAAGATGTGTCAACTATGAGTTATTTTTTTCATAGAAGAAGTAGGTGTACTAAAGCAAATGTGATCATGCAGCTCATCACCCTAAACACAGTACACAATACGAGTAAAGCTATGAGATAAAAAAAAAGGATGTAACTTTGTCTATGGATTGGGTAGTAAATGTGTCAGAATCATCTAATAGAGTTATTGCTGACACCTCGTAAAACCTCAGCCACTGTTGTGTAAATAACAGCATATTATTTAATGGTTGCTCCTATAAGACACACATCACGCATGCAGTGCCATATCTGTCAAAAGTACGAGGTCTCACTGTTCTTGTTCAATATGGCTGTCTTATTTTCCATTTTAAACTTTGTCTACTGGGCACTTCAAGACATCTCAGGCATTCTGAGATGTCTTTCTGTCACACAGTTTCGAGGTGAAGTTTTCTTTCTTGATACTTATAGACAAGGGAAAACTGAAAGCTACAGTTGAGTGGCAGCATTTTGCTTTGCATTTGTCTCCAAACAGATGCATAGCTGTCATTCCTGGTCCCATTGAAGACTTGTATCAAACATAATCTCTTCAAAACTATTCCCATGGACTGGTGTTTACTGATACAGCTTTTTCAGGTGTCTGTCAACTCATACTGTGGAGGGCAATGTAGCAAACACTTCAAATATGAGTTTAAATATAGATGGGGCCATGAAAAATAATAACTCATGTCAAAGTATTTCGAAAGCTACACAATTGAGATACCATCACAATTTCACTAGATCAGTGTTCAGTCCTTGTGACTATGTACAATACATGGATATTCATTGTTATCTGAGTGTAACACGTTTTTGTTTAGCACATTTGTGATTTGCAATTACTTTCACTAATGACAATAAATTATCAAGGACATAAATTAACACATAATAAGACAACACTGTTCAACAGCAAAATATTCACATCCTAAAGACGTGCAGTGCTGAACAAACCTCTGATTCAATTTGACCTATATCATTGTTACAGCAATGTCACAATGTGAATTAATCATGATCCAATCACGTTTGATGTTTCGTTTCACGCTATAAACATGAGAACAAACAGCACTTGTTTGAATGACACCCTTGATTGAGCTTCTTTTTGAAAAACTTTACTAATAAGCCGAAGCGTTTGTTCAGCAAAGTGTCTCGGACATCCGACCTACATTTGTCTTTTGTAATATTTGGAATCAATCACCTCATGGCTTAGTATTGATTTGCAATATTACACCTTACATCCTATTAAAAGAGCGATCAAAACCTTTCGGGCACATCTACCATCAGGCCACAAACATTGCTTGAGAAAGAAGCATGTCAAACCCATCAAATTGCTCTTTTATTGAAGTGCTATGAGATCTCCATGGGAATGGCAAGTGTTGTCATATCCAGGCAGACCATAGAAATATGTTGAAACCAATGACACTTTTAAGGAAATCCTATGTTGCAGTGCAACAAAGCTTTCCGTTTGTTGTTTGGCAGAGTACAACTTTCCAGTTTCTATTGTAGGAATATGAACATGCTAAAGTGAAAGTTGAGTCCTTTTATAGTGGAGTTCCTAATTATTCTGTTTGTGCGAGAACATCACCTCTTTTGCAGCTGGGAGGCTAATTTGTACTTTCTGATGGAATTACAATTGATCTGTGTTTTCCATGAAAAACATTTTTGAACATGTAATAAATATGCATTTTTCACCTATGTGAACCTAATACTTTACATCCTTAACGAGTAGTGTTGTCAATTGATGTTTTAGAACCTACAGTATTTGATGTTAGGGATTTCCACAATGAGTTAATCAAATAAAACCACGAGTCCTTACAATTTATTTGGAAGTTGCAACCTACCTGCACGAGACACACACACGCATTTTGTCTCTTTCCCATGCAATCACAGCAATAAATCAATATCCAATACGCTTAATCAAAGTTTTTCCTCCTCATCACTTTCCACTGATTTGTGAACTAGTGTACCATGGGTAAACTAAATATAAGTACCTGCAAAGAAGCATCTGTGCTACTAGAATGAATGACCATTACCAGTCCAATGAGAGCGAGGATAGTGCTGGAGAGCGAGTATAGTGCTGCTGTAGAAATGTAAGCATTGTAAATTGATGTCAGAGCAAACCAGACCTCTGTGGATGATACTTTGGACAAGAATTGAGGACACGCCTTATCCAGCTTGCCTTTAGTCTACTCAAGAAATGCAAAAAGCAAAGACGTTTGTGGATGTTTTATGTATTTAGCCTATGTTTTTTGGACGGAGTGGGTTCGATCAAAGAAAACAAGTCATCTGCAGCCACGGGCTTTATCCTTCGGATTGTAACAGATTGAGCTCCTTACCATGACGTCTTTGGCTCTGCACATGGCACATCACTACTTTAGATCACACATCGTTGTCACCCAGTGTGTCCCTGCCAGTGACGATATAATCACAGACCACAGCCAGTCCTAAAGTAGCCCGTGTACCAGGCTTGTCTCTCTCCAGAGGCCACACTGGAAACAAAACAAGGTTTGGATGAAGAGATAGAGGACATGTTGTTTATTTTGATGTTTCTCGTAAGGATTATTCAACAGGTAATTTGCATAACTGTGTTTTGCAGACAGAAGTGTAACCAGGCCATGGTTTTACTTGATTTGATAGCTTCAGCCAAGATGCATAGGCAGGCGAAATGAAGTGACAGAATTTGTAAACTTCAAAACTTGTGGTCATACTTTGCATTACAGTGTCCTTGCTGTGTAATTATTAACTTGTCACAACTGTGGGACGCATTGAAGTCAACATGGGCCAGCATCCCTGTGGAACGCTTTTGACACCTTGTAGTCCATGCATCGACGAATTGAGGATGTTCTGAGGGAAAAAAGGGGGGCAAGTCAATAGTAGGACTCAGTGTACGTTAATACTATCATAGAAATGCAAGAACATGTCCCATAGTACAGTCGTGGCCAAAGGTTTTGAGAATGACACAAATATTCATTTTCACAAAGTCTGCTGCCTCTGTTTGTATGATGGCAATTTGCATATACTCCAGAATGTTATGAAGAGTGATCAGATGAATTGCAATTAATTGCAAAGTCCCTCTTTGCCATGCAAATTAACTGAATCCCCCAAAAACATTTCCCTGCCACAAAAGCCCTGCCACAAAAGGACCAGCTGACATCATGTCAGTGATTCTCTCGTTAACACCGGTGTGAGTGTTAATGAGTACAAGGCTGGAGATCACTCTGTCATGCTGATTGAGTTTGAATAACAGACTGGAAGCTTCAAAAGGAGGGTGGTGCTTGGAATCATTGTTCTTCCTTTGTCAAACATGGTTACCTGCAAGGAAACACGTGCCGTCATCATTGCTTTGCACAACAATGGCTTCACAGGCAAGGATATTGCTGCCAGTAAGACTGCCCCTAAATCAACCATTTATCAGATCATCAAGAACTTCAAGGAGAGCGGTTCAATTGTTGTGGAGAAGGCTTCAGGGCGCCCAAGAAAGTTCAGCAAATGCCAGGACCATCTCCTAAAGTTTATTCAGCTGCGGGATCGGGGCACCACCAGTACAGAGCTTGCTCAGGAATGGCAGCAGGCAGGTGTGAGTGCATCTGCACGCACAGTGAGGCGAAGACTTTTGGAGGATGGCCTGGTGTCAAGAAGGGCAGCAAAGAAGCCACTTCTCCCCAGGAAAAACATCAGGGACAGACTGATATTCTGCAAAAGGTACAGGGATTGGACTGCTGAGGACTGGGGTAAAGTAATTTTCTCTGATGAATCCCCTTTTGTTTGGGGCATCTGGAAAACAGCTTGTCCGGAGAAGACAAGGTGAGCGCTACCATCAGTCCTGTGTCATGCCAACAGTAAAGCACCCTGAGACCATTCATGTGTGGGGTTGCTTCTCAGCCAAGGAAGTGGGCTCATTCACAATTTTGCCTAAGAACACAGCCATGAATAAAGAACGGTACCAATACATCCTCCGAGAGCAACTTCTCCCAACCATCCAGGAACAGTTTGGTGACGAACAATGCCTTTTCCAGCATGAGGGAGCACCTTGCCATAAGGCAAAAGTGATAACTAAGTGGTAACTAACTAAAACATTGATATTTTGGGTCCATGGCCAGGAAACTCCCCAGACCTTAATCCCATTGAGAACTTGTGGTCAATCCTCAAGAGGTGGGTGGACAAACAAAACCCCACAAATGATGACAAACTCCAAGCATTGATTATGCAAGAATGGGCTGCCATCAGTCAGGATGTGGCCCAGAAGTGAATTGACAGCATGCCAGGGCGGATTGCAGAGGTCTTGAAAAAGAAGGGTCAACACTGCAAATATTGACTCTTTGCATCAACTTCATGTAATTGTCAATAAAAGCCTTTGACACTTATGAAACGCTTGTAATTATACTTCAGTATTTCATAGTAACATCTGACAAAAAATATCTAAAGACACTGAGGCAGCAGACTTTGTGAAAACTAATATTTGTGTCATTCTCAAAACTTTTGGCCACGACTGTGTTAATATAGAATGTCCGCCATTGGAATGTTGAAGAGTTTGTCACCTTCAACATTTGGACTTTAATAGCAGGAGGGATGGAATATGACCTGGCGCGAGAACCGGATACGATGCCCTCATGAAAGAACATGAGTTTGTCCCTGGCCATTGTCATCCACATGGAGATGAAAGGCTGTCCAGCTAATGAACATCTGCCAAACCTGCAGAAGGACCAACAGACACTGGCACCTTGAACTGACCATCAAGCGGAGCAGCTGCTCTGCTCCACAAGATTTTAAGGATGATGCAAATATAGAATGATAGTGGATAGAAATGCAAATATAATTGTATTAGTTGAGTCCTTGGATGAGGAGGATCTATGACTTTCTACCAATATATCTCTAAAATGCTGGAGATAAAATGCTTGACTTACACTACGCTCCCACTGTCGAGCCTGCTCTATGAAGACTGAGACTGAAGAACTTTAGATAGATACTGTATGTCCCAAAATGTGTTCCAGTTTCTTGCATTTTGCAGAGAACATAAATGCATCTCAAAGTCACATGTTCAGGAAATATGCAGATAGATTTTTTTAACAGTCTGAAGCAGAGGTGGCACCACATGTTCAAAAGTGGTTTTGGCAAATTGTGTACATGTCTTTTCTACGTATTTTCTTGTCGGGTCCTGTGAATTGGAAACACTCCTGGCCTAAGGTGGATGAAACCCTTTCAAACTACCACAAACCTTGTTATTATTCATTCTGAATCTGTTATCAAAAACGTCAAATGGACAACACACTGTCGTTTAGTGAACTACTACAGCAGGTCTGAACATTATGCAAAGAATGGTTACAATGTCTTTAAATATGAATGTCACTATACACAGATAATGTTATGCAGTGGACTTTGAAATACTAAAAAGACAGACAGGTTTCAATGTAGAAAAGTATCTGATTACAGTGCTCTTCTGCAATGACTTATTTTGGAAGCTGTATGTAAAGGCATGGTTACATTTAGTACTATACAATGTAGACTTTGTAACTACTTTTTTATGTGTCATAAAACCTATTATTTCATCATCTGATTAGTGTTCTTCTGTATTTGAAGTCCTACTCAAGTCTCATTTAACACCTCATTTGTTCACCTCATTTAACACCTGATTTAATTAATAACAAAAGGCACATCTCCAGGGTTTTAAATGAAAAATTTTCATTGGTAGCACTGGTGCTCCTAACTTTAAAAAGTAACTTTAAAAAATATGAATTATAGCTATTTTTCAAACACATACTGTGCTCTAAAAGCTCATATTTAACCATCTAAAGACATTTGTTTATTTTAAAAAGCTAAAATGTGACTCACCACGTGGATTCGGTCTTATGTAGAAACAACATTTTAACTGTTTTTAAATTTTATTTTTTACACTGGATCAAAGTAAAGACTACAAAATGCTATATCATACACAGCATTTTTGAGGAACAATGGGAAAGTAAATCTACTTTGAAAGTTGACAAACATGTCAACTCACTTTTGAGAAAAAGGCTTTTGAATGTTTTGGTACCTACTGGAGAGCTCTTCTTTGTTTACACCCATTCAGCATTGTTCACACCCTCTTAAGCCAGCCCCACCCATCTCTTTAAGGATTCACATGCGGTCATATGCTAAACAGTGAGTAGTGCAGTAAAGATTAAGACTAAAAGTGGTAGTAGCCTACAATATGGAAAAATTCTCAAGTAAACAAAAACTGTACAGATGCTAAAAATATTTTATAAATATTAGATGACGCTTACCCAGATACACTTGTCTACAGATACACTTGTCTACAGATACACTTGTCTAAATTGATGGGTCATCTGAAAGAAATGCTATAACCCTCAGCCACATCCAGTGGTGGAAAAAGTACTAAATGGTCATACTTGAGTAAAAGTATAAATCATTTCAAATTCCTTATTAATCCAGGCGGCACAATTGTATTTTTTAATTATATTTATTTATTGATGGATAGCCAGGGGCACAATGTACTGAAGTATCAAAAGTAAAAGTAAAACAGCTACTCAAATCAAATCAAATTTTGGTCACATATCATAGGTACCATGTGCTTGTGCTTCTAGTTCCGACTGTGCAGTAATATCTAACAAGTAATCTAACAATTTCACAACAACTACCTTATAAACACACGTGTAAAGGAATGAATGAGAATATGTACATATAAATATATGGATGAGCAATGGCCGTGCGGCATAGGCAAGATGCAGTAGATGGTATAGAGTACATTATATACATATGAGATGAGTAATGTAGGGTATGTAAACATTATATTAAGTGGCATTGCCTAAAGTGACTAGTGATACATTTATTACATCCAATCTTTAATTATTAAAGTGTCTAGAGATTTGAGTCAGTATATTGGCAGCAGCCACTCAATGTTAGTGATGGCTGTTTAACAGTCTGATGGCCTTGAGATAGAATCTGTTTTTCAGTCTCTCAGTCCAAGCTTTGATGTACCTGTACTGACCTCACCTTCTGGATGAAAGTGTGTTGAACAGGCAGTGGCTCGGGTGGTTGTTGTCCTTGATTATTTGTTTGGTCTTCCTGTGACATTGGGTGGTGTAGGTATCCTGAAGGGCAGGTAGTTTGCCCCCGGTGATGCATTGTACTGACCTCACTACCCTCTGGAGCGCCTTACGGTTGTGGGCGGAGCAGTTGCCGTGCCAGGGGTTGATACAGCCAGACAGGATGATCTTGATTGTGCATCTCTAAAAGTTTGTGTTTTCGGTGACGGTGACAAGCCAAATTTCTTCAGCCTCCTGAGATTGAAGAGGCACCTTCTTCACCACACTGTCTGTCTGTGTGTGTCCCATTTCAGTTTGTCCGTGATGTGTACGCCAAGGAGCTTTAAACTTTCCACCTTCTCCACTACTGTCCCGTCGATGTGATTAGGGGAGTGCTCCCTCTGCTGTTTCCTGACGTCCACGATCATCTCCTTTGTTTTGTTGACATTGAGTGTGAGGTTATTTTCCTGACACCACACTCCGAGGGCCCTCACCTTTAACCTGTAGGCTGTCTCGTCGTTGCTGGTAATCAAGCCTACCACTATAGTGTCATCTGCAAACTTGATGATTGAGTTGGAGGCGTGCATGGCCACGCAGTCATAGGTGAACAGGGAGTACAGGAGAGGGCTGAGAATGCCCCCTTGTGGGGCCCCAGTGTTGACGAGCAGTGGGGTGGAGATGTTGTTTCCTACCCTCACCACCTGGGGGCGGCCCGTCAGGAAGTCCAGTACCCAGTTGCACAGTGCGGGGTCGAGACCCAGGGTCTCGAGCTTAATGACGAGTTTGGAGGGTGCTATGGTGTTAAATGCTGAGCTGTAATCGATGAATAGCATTCTTACATATGTATTTCTATTGTCCAGATGGGTTAGGGCAGTGTGCATTGTGATAGCGATTGCGTCGTCTGTGGACCTATTGGGGGGGGGGGTAAGTAAATTGGAGTGGGTCTAGGGTGTCAGGTAGGGTGGAGGTGATGTGTTCCTTGACTAGTCTCTCAAATCACTTCATGATGACGGAAGTGAGTGCTACGGAGCAATAGTTGTTTAGCTCAGTTACCTTAGCTTTCTTGTGAACAGGAACAATGGTGGCCCTCTTGAAGCATGTGGGAACAGCAGACTGGGATAGGGATTGATTGAATATGTCCGTAAACACACCAGCCAGCGGGTCTTCGCATGCTCTCAAGTAGTACTTTAAAGTATTTTTACTTAAGTTCTTTACAGTACTGCCCAAATGCCTTCACACCAGTACATTAGCATACTTTATATACTGTTACACATGCACTTATCACATAGTATTCCATACAGAAGTTAAGGCCATTCAACCTGAGTTGAAACCTGAGGGAGTTATTTATTATTATTTTTTGCACATGTACAGTACATATACTGTTGCATGTGAAATATATTTATGTGGTGTACACTTGATATGGTCACATGATATTGTTGTGGTATGTCACAAAATCATGGTACGACCACACATATCAATATTCATTTTATATATCAATATTTTGCGAAGTCAATATCAATAACGATATCAGTGATAGTCAAGGTAGTTATATGCATACAATCAGGGGTAAAGTGGCTGAGCAGCAGGATAAAAATAAATATTATCTGCAACGTATGGCGTGTGTGTTAAGAGAGAGTCATGTGAATAGAGACAGTGCAGATAGTGCTGATGACTGGTCCGATCAAACCACGCATTAGCAATGGAATCTATATTCTGAGAGCCTGTTTCTGTCCTGCCCTTGTGCAGGGCATGTGATGTCCATAGCCTCTTCATCGCAAAACTCCCCGATCTTGTCAAAAATATAGTTTGTCTAGCTGTGTCTAGTCCAGGTGGTGCTTTTACAGGCAGACCATCTATGGGAGGAAGGATGTCAGTGTTGCGCAGCAGCTGAAATCTGGTCCCGAGAGTCCGAACGCTCCTTTGGGACAACACCAGGCTCCAGATCATCGAAGCTGTAAAACAGGGAATAACTACAAAAAATCTGAAGATATTACAACCCTGCACAACATCAATTCACCTCCCAAGTTTAGATAAGAATTACCTCATACAATGAAACTTTTTTTTTAACCTGAAGTGCTGTTACTGCTTGATCTGTGCCAGCGGCCTGAAGTAAAGAGTCAGGTGTTATTGCCAGCCATAGCTTTCCACCAGCACCGTACCATCCTCCAGTCCAACCAACTGTAGGATGTTGACCCCTGTCACAGTGCTTCCTTTCACAACACCAACAATATCAGACAAAGTGTTCACTGGTCTTTCTGAAGTGCTGCTTGATGAGGCCGAAGCACCAGTCAGGGGCAAACTTGGTGTGGCCTGTGATCAGGAAGTGAAGGTCCAGATTGTGGTGGAGCTTGTGCATGGTCCACCAGACACAATACCATAGCACAAATGTGTTCTTGTTTTGACCACTGCAGTTATCACAATTCAGGACCACATGTGTTTTCCCAACTCCGTAGTTGGTGAAGAAATGGTGCATGTAGTTGATGACTGCACTGCTGCCTTTGCTTGCTTGGCCAGCTCTATTTTGATGACTGTATGACTGGCGTATTAGAGTCAGGCGTGTTCTTGTCATACTCTGGACCTAGTTTTTTCACATGGAATAAATGTTGTAGATCTTAATGTTTTTCCTCATAATCCTGGACTATCGGACCACCATTTTATTACGTTTGCAATCGCAACAAATAATCTGCTCAGACCCCAACCAAGGAGCATCAAAAGTCGAAGAGCCCTCACTGCTGCTCGATCATCCTATTTTTCCAACTTAATTGAGGAAAATAAGAATAATCCAAAATGTATTTTTGATACTGTGTCAAAGCTAACTAAAAAGCAGCATTACCCAAGAGAGGATGGCTTTCACTTCAGCAGTAATAAATTCATGAACTTCTTTGAGGAAAAGATCATGATCATTAGAAAGCAAATTACGGACTCCTCTTTAAATCTGCGTATTCCTACAAAGCTCAGCTGTCCTGAGTCTGCACAACTCTGCCAGGACCTAGGGTCAAGAGAGACACTTAAGTGTTTTAGTACTAAATCTCTTGACACAATGATGAAAATAATCATGGCCTCTAAACCTTCAAGCTGCATACTGGACCCAATTCCAACTAAACTACTTAAAGAGCTGCTTCATGTGCTTGGCCCTCCCATGTTGAACATAATAAATGGCTCTCTATCCACCGGATGTGTACCAAACTCACTAAAAATGGCAATAATAAAGCCTCTCTTGAAAAAGCCAAACCTTGACCCAGAAAATATAAAAACTATCGGCCTATATCGAATCTTCCATTCCTCTCATAAATTTTTGAAAAAGATGTTGCGCAGCAACTCACTGCCCTCCTGAAGACAAACAATGTATACGAAATGCTTCAGTCTGGTTTAAGACCCCATCACAGCACTGAGACTGCACTTGTGAAGGTGGTAAATTACCTTTTAATGGCGTCAGACCGAGGCTCTGCATCAGTCCTTGTGCTACTAGACCTTAGTGCTGCCTTTGATACCATCCATCACCACGTTCTTTTGGAGAGATTGGAAACCCAAATTGGTCTACACGGACAAGTTCTGGCCTGGTTTAGATCTTATCTGTCAGAAAGATATCAGTTTGTCTCTGTGAATGGTTTGTCCTCTGACAAATCAACTGTACATTTCGGTGTTCCTCAAGGTTCCGTTTTAGGACCACTATTGTTTTCACTATATATTTTACCTCTTGGGGATGTCATTCGAAAACAAAATGTTAACTTTCACTGCTATGCGGATGACACACATCTGTACATTTCAATGAAACATGGTGAAGCCCCAAAATTGCCCTCGCTAGAAGCCTGTGTTTCAGACAAAAGGAAGTGGATGACAAAACAGACATGCTTGTTCTAGGTCCCAAGAAACAAAGAGATCTTCTGTTAAATCTGACAATTAATCTTGATGGTGGTAAAGTCGTCTCAAATAAAACTGTGAAGGACCTCGGCGTTACTCTGGACCCTGATCTCTCTTTTGACGAACATATCAAGACTGTTTCACAAGGACAGCTTTTTTACATCTACGTAACATTGCAAAAATCATACATTTTCTGTCCAAAAATGATGCAGAAAAATGAATCCATGCTTTTGTTACTTCTAGGTTGGACTACTGCAATGCTCTACTTTCCGGCTACCCAGATAAAACACTAAATAAACTTCACGTGCTACCTGTCCCAGACCTGCTGTTTTCAACTCTCTAGAGACCGCAGGAGTGGTAGAGATACTCTTAATGATCGGTTATGAAAAGCCAACTGACATTTACTCCTGAGGTGCTGACTTGCTGCACCCTCGACAACTACTGTGATTATTATTATTTGACCATGCTGGTCATTTATGAACATTTGAACATCTTGGCCATGTTCTGTTATAATCTCCACCCGGCACAGACAGACGAGGACTGGCCACCACTCATAGCCTGGTTCCTCTCTAGGTTTCTTCCTAGGTTTTGGCCTTTCTAGGGAGTTTTTCCTAGCCACCGTGCTTCTACACCTGCATTGCCTGCTGTTTGGGGTTTTAGGCTGGGTTTCTGTACAGCACTTTGAGATATCAGCTGATGTACGAAGGGCTATATAAATACATTTTATTTGATTTTGATTCTACTGATTAACGCTGAAAGACAAATTCCAGATTCAAATATTTTAGCATTATTAAACAATTGTTGCGAAATGGCATTCTGAGATAACATCACCACACACAGTTCATACATGTAATGTTAGCTACTGTAGCTAGCCAGCCATCTAATGTCAGCTGGCTAGCTAACAGAAAGCTTTAACTAGCAATACAACCCGATTGTTATAGCTAGCTAAATTTAACCAATAGGTTCAATGTTAGCTAGTTAGCTAGCTAACATTAGGCTATAACTAGCAATGCGAAATGGCATTCTGAGAAAACATCACTAACGTTACACACACCTCATACACATAAGTTAATGTTAGCTAGCTAGCAAGCCAGCCACCTAACGTTAGCTAGCTAACAGCAAGCTGAGGTCTTTTGCTTAGACAGCTAAAAAATGAACTATAATCACAATCCGTAGAGTAACGTTCTAGCAATACAAACTGATTGTCATAGCAAGCTAAAGTTAACCAAATAACGTTAGGTTCAATGTTAGTTAGCAAGCCAGCCATCAAACTCCAGCTGGCTCGCTAGCAGCAAGCTTTAGCTTGCAATGAAAACAACTTTCTGACAAAATTAGAAAAGTATAATATCTGAATCTGTAGCTAGATTCTTACCTGTATACATGGATGAAAACTCCACTGCAGACAGCAAACCCTTTATAAGACCTCCTGTGTTGTTTCCGTTTAGTTTGCACAGCTTGTTTGCCCCGTTGTGTTCCACTGATTTCAAAACGTGTTATGAAATGAGAGTCAGCATTGCATGGCACGATCGTCATCCAGAAAGTAATCCATCACAACTTTTTTGACCTTTGTTGATAGCGCCTGATAAATTCAGGGCAGCAATGTAACTGAGAGCAGTAGCAAAATATTTGCAGTTTTCCATGGCTAACATGATATCTTAAAAAAATTGCAGTAGAAAGGATTATCTTCACATTACGAGCAGCTCATTTTATAGATACAAGATGTTACACCGCAGACCAATCCAAACTCATCTCTCGGCATGTCCAGCCCACTCATTATATCAGCCAATCATGGCTAGCAGGAAGGTTGCTCGCTTTCTCTATAGCTAAACCAACTAGGCTCATAATTGAAAAATGTAATTCGTATTTACAGATGACATACAAGTTTGATATTAAGGCACATGAAAGTTTACATGTTCGAGAAGGCATTTCTGCCCCAAAATATTTTTTATGTTCAAAAGGCTCTCCTGTGAAGTTGTGAATATGCCTAGTTTCCTGAATCGTGTCACACATGTTGACACAAAAACCTGTAATTGAAATTGCACATTTAATTTGGGGAAGATTAGGTTTCTATATTGTGTAAAAGCAATAACTATGTTTACACGTTACATTGAAAATTCTACACTGTATCTTTAAGAGCATCAAGTTTGTGACTGATGACATGCAAGAGATCAGTCATTCATTCTTTGCTGTGATCATTGGTCTTCTAAAGAAGCTATCCATTTCCCTTTCTTTCTGTGCCCCAAAATGTTTATATATACTGGTAAAGTAACCAGGTTGTTAGCTAGCTAGCTAATGAGTTAACATGACTGCACAAGGTGTAAAGAAATGTCCGTGAGTTGTTTTGGAATGACTGGGGACATGGTTTATTAAATTAACTTTTTGTTCCAGCAGCCACTGTGTCAGGTAGATATAAAAATCTACCAGACACAGAATTCTTACCAGCCAATACATTTGTTTGTGACAATAACACCAGGTTTTGGATTTCCTTCAGTTCTCAAAATCACACTTAAAAATATGTATTCAATAAATGGATGCTCTAATTCCACAACAATGCTTAAACCACATCAGCAGACCACTTTTGAGGTCTGGGGAAGAAAATATAACATTTTGGAGGGTATAGTTGCCCTTTAATTTCAATTGCGCATTTCAAGAGACTGGTGTTTGGCTTGCGGTGTTTGTATACAGCATGCATAATATCATATCATTCTTCCAGCCTACTTTGCAGTTTACATTTAATTTGGAAAGTTTGGAAATGACTGTTTCGGCATCGCTTACTGTCTAGACAAAGTGGTAGACACAGGCATTCCCATGCCTTTACATCTTCAAAACTCTGTAAGAAATACAAATCACTGATCCATTCTTTAATATTCTTTAAATGTAGACTTTGATCGAATCTTTTTCTCTAGAGCACTCGGAAACAACTGCACAGAGAAGCCTATCAATACAACAATTATTATCTGGGTGATCTTTCTCCTGGTCGCATCTGGTGCTACCAAAATAAAATGTCAGGTCGCACTTTAGAGCCCTGCATATCTCAATAGGTCCAGGTATCCTCATAATATTTCCTCTTGAATTTAGTTGAATTTGTAGGTTTTTCAGTTTTTTTTACTATATTCATTTGTGTATAATCACAAACAGTGGAATAATCACCTGCAGTGGAAATAAAATATTATGCCAAATTTATTGGGGGTAAAAACTGTCTGACTAACCTTTTCAGGAACTTCAATATCCCTTGGCCTTGGGTAACAGCAGCAGATCGTTTCATCTTCTTTATCTTGTGCCAAACAAATTTATTCAGTGAGTTTAAGTTATTCACTTTAGCTGCTGGCTGCATGATTGCATCAACCTAGCTAGCTAATGATTGCTAGCTATCTATCTATTTAGGCTACTTAAGATAACGTTAGTTGTTTAGTTAGCTATAGATTGGATCATTCTAGATAGTTTTAGAGGATGACTAAACTGCTTTTATTAACTGCTTTTATTAACACACCATGAAAATAGGTTTTCCCTCTCTCACGAGGTAGGCAGGCAGGATTGGACCGTGAGCGAAAAAAGAAGCCAAATTCAGAGTGCAGAGTCAAATGAAGTGCTGGTGCAACCAAACATAGTTGTTGAGAGGCGTGGTTGATGAGGCTCTGTGGGCTGCAATTAGAAGACCACTGTGACTGACAAGTGAATCCACCTGTCCCAGTGAGCATCGGGGTCACCGCTCGTGGCGGTCGGTGCCATTTAAGATGAGGGAAGATAATGATATTTTATTTTATTGAACATGGCCTTATTTCTATTACAGCAAATTGGATTACTGTCATTCATATTCTTTTTGTGCCCCAAAATGTTTATATATACTGGTAAAGTAACCAGGTTGTTAGCTAGCTAGCTAATGAGTTAACATGACTGCACAAGGTGTAAAGAAATGTCCGTGAGTTGTTTTGGAATGACCTGCGACATGGTTTATTAACCTGTTAGGGGGGCAGCCCGTCACCGGTACACTTATGACAACATCCAGCTCAGGTGCACGGCGCCTCAAAATCTATTTTTAAAAATATTTAACTTTCACACAAGTCCAATACAGCATTTGAAAGATAAACATCTTGTCAATCCAGCCAACATGTCCGATTTTTTAAATGTTTTACAGAGAAAACACCACATATATTTATGTTAGCTCACCACCAAATAAAAATGAGGACAGACAAGTAGGAGCAGCCCAAGTAGGATTCAAGTAGCATGCACAAGCCAACCTAACTAACCTAGAACCAACCTAAACAACCTAGAAAAAACTACCTCAGATGACAGTCCTATAACATGTTACACAATAAATCTATGTTTTGTTCATAAAATGTGCATATTTTAGCTATAAATCAGTTTTAAATTACTGCTCCCATCATAGCTACATCATAGCTACAGTCTGAAATCGCAAGGGAGTAGCCAGAGAAAATACAGACACCAACGTCAACTACTAATTACACCTCATAAAACATTTCAGAAAAACATATGGTGGATAGCTAATGAAAGACAAAGATCGTGTGAATAGAGCCAATATTTCCGATTTTTGAAGTGTTTTACAGCGAAAACACAATATATCGTTATATTAGCTTACAACATTAGCTAGCATACGGCAGCATTGATTCTAGTCAAGCGCTAGCATAGCACAGTTCGACAGATATATGAAAAAGCATCCCAAATTGGGTCCTTATCTTTGTTGATATTCCATCAGAATGTTGTAAAGGGGTCCATTGTCCAGTACAGTCTTTAGTTGGGTTCCAGAACGAACTATTTCCCTCTTGGGTTAGCAAGCACAATGGCCGTGCGGCGCTAATCTCTCTTTCTTCAAAAAATTCTTCCGTCGCATCACGTCTAAAGTCCAGAATAAATTGCAATAATATAATTAAAGTATATTGAAAAAACATACTTTAGGATGATTTTGTGACATGTATCAAATAATATCGTAGCCAGAGGTCATATTCACCTTTAACCTGTTGGGGATGGGGGCGCTGTTTAGACTATTTATGCTAATGTGGCAAATTTTTTAAACGGCTTCCCACAAAATCCTTGATCGTACAATATGCATATTATTATTATTATTGGATAGAAAACAGTCTATAGTTTCTATAGGAGTTGAAATTTTGTCTCTAAGTGGAACAGAGCCCATTCTACAGCAATTTCCCTGACATGGAGTCAGATTTGAGAAACGTTGGCCACTTTTCTGAAGTCATTTAAACGGGCACTGTCGTTGCTATGACTATACGGACACTTCTTACGTCTTCCCCTGGATGCCTTTACGTGATGACGATTCCAACGGGCTCGATTGCTCGTTCACAGGCCCTACAAATGAAAAAAACCTTTAGCTAGCAAGTCTTTTCTTGCTGCGTAACGCGCGTGGAAGACACCGACCCTCTCCTGTTCCAAGCGTTAGTTTAGCCTGTTATATTTCTCCGGTCATCTTTTCACTCGTTATAGGAGTTACAAACATCACAAAGTAGTTAATTTAAAGCGTTTTATAGCAATTTATATCCGTTTAGTGCGATTTTGGGACATTTATTTTTGCAACGATGTGAAAAGTTGGTCACGCTTTTCAGTTCATCCCGAACGTAGTTGACATTTCCACATGGCAAGAGGACAGCTTTCCACCAAAAGACGATTTCTCCCAAGAAAGGATCCTTTGCCCAAGATACTGATGGAAGAACAGCTCAAGGTAGGACATTTTTATTATGATAAATCGTGTTTCTGTCGAAACATTTTAGTGGCTTAGGACGCCATGTTTTTTGACGTAGCTTCGCTTGGCGCAAACTGTATTGAAAAGTAAGGATAAATTAAAAAATGTAATAACGCAATTGTATTAAGAATTAAATTGTCTATCAATCCCTGTCCACCCTATATTTTTTAGTCACGTTTATGAGTATTTATGTATAAGAGTAGATCACTGTCTAAGTGGCGCAAGGACGTTTTCTTTACCAGCTTGTCTACATTTCACATTGTCTAACCATGATTTTGGTGGCTAAATATAAACATTTTCGATCAAACTGTATATGCATGTTGTAATGTGATGTTACAGGAGTGTCATCGGAAGAATTCTGAGAAGGTTAGTGAAAAAATTAATATCTTTTGGCGATGTTGACTTTTATCGCTCACTTTGGCTAGAATCAATGCTGGGCTGCTAATTGCTATGTGCTAAGCTAATATAACGATTTATTGTGTTTTCGCTGTAAGACACTTAGAAAATCTGAAATATTGTCTGTATTCACAGGATCTGTGTCTTTCGATTCGTGTATGCTGTGTATTTTTACGAAATGTTTGATGATTAGTAGTTAGGTAAACACGTTGCTCATTGTAATTATTCTAGTCCATTTGTGATGGTGGGTGCAATTGTAAACTATGCCATCTACCTGAAATATGCACTTTTTTCTAACAAAACCTATCCCATACCATAAATATGTTATCAGACTGTCATCTAATGAGTTTTTTTGTTGGTTAGGGGCTATAAATATCTTAGTTTAGCCGAATTGGTGATGGCTACTGGTGTTGGTGGACAAATAAAAGATGGTGGAATATGCTAATGTGTTTTTAGGTAATAGATGTACATCTTTACATATTGTGTCTTCCCTGTAAAACATTTTAAAAATCGGAAATGTTGACTGGATTCATAAGATCTGTGTCTTTCATTAGCTGTATTGGACTTTAATGTGTGAAAGTTAAATATTTTAAAAAAATATTTTTTTTGAATTTCGCGGCACTGGTTTTTCAGTGGGGGGGGGGGGGGAGTGCCGCTAGCGGCACGCTGATCCTAGACAGGTTAACGAGCGTATTCCAGGAGCCGAGTCCAGGTTCTACCTCGCGCCCAGAAAAAAAATTAAACTGCGCAGGTCTCACTAGAAGATGTTGTGTTCAGTCCCTGGAAGAGATATTCGACTGCTTTTTGCTCTCACTTCCGCATTACACCCAGATGAAGGCGTGTGACATGTTTCTACGGTCCTAAGTGACATGACCTTTTATAGACAAGGTCTTAAAGAGAGACATCGCATTTTGGAAATCTCAATTCTGGATAGGAAATGGGCTGTAAAAATAGTTCTGTTCAACTTAGAGAAATAATTCAAACGTTTTTAGAAACTATAGACTGTTTTCTATCCAATAGTAGTAAATATATGCATATTGTAAGATCAAAAATTTCTTAAGAGGCCGTTAGAAAATGTGCGCATATTTTCCAGTTTTTTCAATATTCACCCTGCAGCCAGAAGAGGTTTAAACTAACTTTTTGGTCCAGCAGCCACTGTGACAGGAGGGAGACAGAGACTCCCTCCTGTCAGGAGCAGCCAGAGTCTCCCTCCTGTCAGGAGCAGCCAGAGTCCAGAATGTCCTCCCATGTCCATTCCTCCTTATTACCACGCTGCTTGGTCCGTTGTTGGTGGGTGGTTCTGTAACGATTGTTGTCTGGAGAAGGAGAGTGTGGTAAGTGGTCATATTTTTTAATAAAATACGAAAACACTTGACAAACAACAAAAACGACAAACGAACAGTCCTGAAAGGTGAAACAAAACACTAAACAGGAAACAAACACCCACAAACAAAAGTGGGAAAACAGGCTACCTAAATATGGCTCCCAAACAGAGACAACTATAGACAGCTGCCTCTGATTGGGAACCACACCAGGCCAAACACACAGAAACAGAAAACCTAGACCTACAACATAGAATACCCAGACATAGAATACCCACCCACATCACACCCTGACCAAACTAAAAATAGAAACATACAAAGCAATCTACGGTCAGGGCGTGACACAAACAGATCGTTGTATATATAATTCCTTCTCGCATCTGTCTAAGCGCTCTCTTCCTCTCACATTTTCCCTTCGCTTCTGGACTTTAGTACACAACACATCAGCTGTCTGTGACCAGCCGAAAAAACCTTTCCAAGCCAAACCTTCATATCATGACCGCTAACCGCACACCCTACATCATCAAGTCATAGTCAACATAGCTACTATGGTCCTCCCCTTCCTCCTCTGAGGAGCCTCCACTGATTACCGCATGAAATTCCAGGGATCAGGCAAACGGGCGGAAATTGAGGGAGGTACTGTGTCATCTTGTCCAATAAGAAATGCTTGCTTTCTTTTCCATTGAAGGCGTTTTTATATCAAATCAAATCAAATTGTATTTGTCACATGCGACGAATACAACAGGTGTAGGTAGACCCTACCGTGAAATGCTTACTTACAAGCACTTAATCAACAATGCAGTTCAAGAAATAGAGCTCAGAAAATATTTAGTAAATAAACTAAAGTAAAAAATGAAATCAAAAGTAGCACATTAAAATAACTATAACGAGGCTACAGTATTTACGGTATATCCTAAATATATTCTACCCCCAAGCCATAAGACTCCTGAACAGCTAATCAAATGGCTACCCAGGCTATTTGCATTGCCCCCCCCCACCCCCCCGGAACGCTACTGCTACTCTCTGTTATTATCTATGCATAGTCACTTTAATATCTCTACCTACATGTACATATTACCTCTATTACCTCGACACCTGTGCCCCCGCACATTGACTCTGTACCGGTACCCTCCCTTGTTATTTACTTCTGCTCTTTAATTACTTGTTATTCTTATCTCTTACTTTTTTGTAGGTATTTTCTTAAAACTGCATTGTTGGTTAAAGGCTTGTAAGTAAGCATTTCACTGTAAGGTCTACACCTGTTGTATTCGGCGCATGTGACAAATACAATTTGATTTGATACAGGGGGTACCGGTGCCGAGTCAATGTGAGGGGGCACAGGTTATTCGATGTCATTTGTACATGTAGATAGGGGTAAAGTGACTATTTATACATAAAAAACAGCTAGTAGCAGCAGTGTAAAGACAAAAGGGGGGGCGGGGGTCATTGTAATTAGCCTGGGTGACAATTTGATTAATTGTTCAGCAGTCTTATGGCTTGGGGGTAGAAGCTGTTAAGAAGCCTTTTGGACCTAGACTTGGCGCTCCGGTACCGCTTGCCGTGGGGTAGCAGAGAGACCAGTCTATGACTTGGGTGACAGGAGTCTTTGACAATTTTTTGGGGCCTTCCTCTGTCAACACCACCTAGTATATAGGTTCTGGATGGCAGGAAACTTGGCCCATGTGATGTACTGGGCCGTACTCATTACCCTCTGCGGCGCCACACCAGATTGAAAAGTACTGGGGCAAATGCTGTCTCGCCACACTTTTTCCGGAGACTTTGGTCTGAAGTTCCACTTAAATAACAGAATGTAGTAATAATAATGAAACTTGTTTTTGCCCCAGCAATATAATCTTAATACAATTGTTTAAGGGTTTCCATTAAGATATCCCCCACATAACTGTGAAGTAATTTACATAATGCAATAATTCAAACGTAAAATGCAATTACATTGTTCATACAACCATGCATCAGGAAATGATTACTCTAACTGCAATGCATCACACGACATATTGGAGTGGAATCTGAATATTGTTAAAGTTTCAGCATAATGGTAATTACGTTAGTGAGACTTTCCACTATACACTTTCTCTGTCAGAGGGTCTCTTCTTTCATTTTTCTAGTCACTTTCCTTCTTCGCAGTACTAAAAACCGCAATAGTAAAATATGACACCCCTGCCAGGGAAAGTGCTTTGACATGAAATGGATACAAGTTTTGTTGCAGGAACACAATAATGTTGCACATTGTCTTGTTTCATGGTGTGTAAATTATGCAATGGCATTTGACCTCTGTTGCACAAGGACAATGCTCAATGTTTTTAAACGTGTGTGGCTTTACAAAGAGGGAACAACCCACTTGAGGACCTGTAGAGTGGAAAGGGCATAATGGGGGTTTGAAGCTTCTGAGCAGTTCTTAGGCATGTGTAAATAAAGGCTTACTCTGGGAAATGGGAAGGACTTTGAGGTAATTGTTCAGAAGTCATCTCCTATTTTGTGGGGCTGTAGAGTTGGTGGAAACCTTTCGGATTAGAGCTCAGACAAGATCACTGGGTCACAGTCTGTAGTGCCAAGGCGGTGGGTGTAATTGCCATTAATGGTGAATCACCCGCGCCCAGACAGTGAGGTTATCACCTGCACACTATGCTAATCTCCCAGCAACTCTAACAATCTCTGCAGCTTCAGCGGAGTGGCACAGACTAACAGCAGGCCTATTCCATTTCCCTTGCCAGGTCTGCAGAGCATATCCAACCTCTGGGAGAGACATATCTAAACCCAACTAGTGTATGAAAAGATGGTAAAAAAAAAGATGTATACTATTAAGTTGCACAGATTAGATACATTCATGTTTATGTTTTTCTTTTATCGCTGTCTGCCAGTGTGACTGTTGAAATAGGAGTATACACTGTATATTTCTGTCATTGTAGGTACATATATTTCTGTCATTTGTGTGTGTGTGTGTGTGTGTGTGTGCACACATGTATGTCATATGTGTGTGAGTGGGTGCGGTTTCTAACAAAGGCCAGCATGCATGGTAGGGATCCTTCAGGCGTGACAGCCACTCTCAGACCATGGGGAGGAGGGGATGGCTGTTCACAGCTTGGGATATTGAGCTCCTGCACAAGCGTGTAAGCACCTTTCAGCTCCAGCTCTTAGGCTTGGCCCCACTCTCAGCTCAGGACAATTACAGTGGATAAAACCAGGAGACTGAGTGCACGAAATGGCCCCGCAATAACAACAAAATAAACTGGGATTTAATTTTATTCATATCTCTTCAAAGTATGTGTTTCCTGAACCAAATATGAATCTTTGGATTTAGGGGGATGGAATTCGGGGGTGAGAAAGCTGAACAGAAAAAGAATGCAGCTGGGTCTGTATTGGCCTGGCTCATAATGTATGCCAATACGCCATGATCAACAACACAAGGGAGAATGACAGACTTCCTTTTGTCTGCCTCCTGGACTCAGCGGTGCAGTGGTGATAGCAGCATTGTGTTGCAGTGTAAAAGGAGAAAGAAAATCCTGAGTGCACTGCCTCACAGTGCCTGTATCCGCCTGTATCTCCTCACCTGCTTTGATCACCAGCAGGAGTGTCGTTCATCACCCATGCAGCAGTGCAGCAGACAGGCAAGGGGGGCTACAGAGGAGAGAAGCCCCCTACCATGGAGCTCACCACACCTCAATGTCATGCCAGTGTGAAAATAATAGTTTAGTTTTTTTCCCCACCACTCCTCAGAAAGAAAACTCTAAAGACTGTGTTTGTGTAAAATCTCAAGTTGTCACGCCCTGACCATAGAGAGACTTTTTATTCACTATTTTGGTTAGGTCGGGTGTGACTAGGGTGGGTGATCTAATGCATTTATTGATATGCTGGCCTGGTATGGTTGGAAAACCTGGACCCATACAAATCAGCTGGGCTTGACAATCTGGACCCCCTATTTCTGAAACTGTCCGCCGCCATTGTCGCACCCCCTATTACCCCTATTACCCCCTATTGCCCCGGTCATCCCCCTCTTCAAAGGGGGAGACACCCTGGACCCAAACTGTTACAGACCTATATCCATCCTGCCCTGCCTATCTAAGGTCTTCGAAAGCCAAGTCAACAAACAGATCACTGACCATTTCGAATCCCACCGTACCTTCTCCGCTGTGCAATCCGGTTTCCGAGCCGGTCACGGATGCACCTCAGCCACGCTCAAGGTACTAAACGATATCATAACCGCCATCGATAAAAGACATTACTGTGCAGCCGTCTTCATCGACCTGGCCAAGGCTTTCGACTCTGTCAATCACCATATTCTTATCGGCAGACTCAGTAGCCTCGGTTTTTCTAATGACTGCCTTGCCTGGTTCACCAACTACTTTGCAGACAGAGTTCAGTGTGTCAAATCGGAGGGCATGTTGTCCGGTTCTCTGGCAGTCTCTATGGGGGTCCCACAGGGTTCAATTCTCGGGCCGACTCTTTTCTCTGTATATATCAATGATGTTGCTTTTGCTGCGGGCGATTCCCTGATCCACCTCTACGCAGACGACACCATTCTGTATACTTCTGGCCCTTCCTTGGACACTGTGCTATCTAACCTCCAAACGAGCTTCAATGCCATACAACACTCCTTCCGTGGCCTCCAACTGCTCTTAAACGCTAGTAAAACCAAATGCATGCTTTTCAACCGTTCGCTGCCTGCACCCGGACGCCCGACTAGCATCACCACCCTGGACGGTTCCGACCTAGAATGTGTGGACATCTATAAGTACCTAGGTGTCTGGCTAGACTGAAAACTCTCCTTCCAGACTCATCTCAAACATCTCCAATCCAAAATCAAATCTAGAGTCGGCTTTCTATTTCGCAACAAAGCCTCCTTCACTCACGCCGCCAAACTTACCCTAGTAAAACTGACTATCATACCGATCCTCGACTTCGGCGATGTCATCTACAAAATAGCTTCCAATACTCTACTCAGCAAACTGGATGCAGTTTATCACAGTGCCATCCGTTTTGTTACTAAAGCACCTTATACGACCCACCACTGCGACCTATATGCCCTAGTCGGCTGGCCCTCGCTACATGTTCATCGTCAGACCCACTGGCTCCAGGTCATCTACAAGGCTATGCTAGGTAAAGTGCCGCCTTATCTCAGTTCACTGGTCACGATGGCTACACCCACCAGTAGCACGCGCTCCAGCAGGTGTATCTCACTGATCATCCCTAAAGCCAAAATCTCATTTGGACGCCTTTCCTTCCAGTTCTCTACTGCCTGCGACTGGAACGAATTGCAAAAATCTCTGAAGTTGGAGACTTTTATCTCCCTCAACAACTTTAAACATCTGCTATCCGAGCAGCTAACCGATCGCTGCAGCTGTACATAGTCCATCAGTATATAGCCCACCCAATTTACCTACCTCACCCCCCATACTGCTTTTATTTATTTACTTTTCTGCTCTTTTGCACACCAGTATCTCTACTTGCACATGATCATCTGATGATTTATCACTCCAGTGTTAATCTGCTAGATTGTAATTATTCGATTTATTGCCTACCTCCTCATGCCTTTTGCACACATTGTAGATAGATTCTCTTTTTTTCTACCATGTTATTGACTTGTTTATTGTTTACTCCATGTGTAACTCTGTGTTGTTGTCTGTTCACACTGCTATGCTTTATCTTGGCCAGGTCGCAGTTGCAAATGAGAACTTGTTCTCAACTAGCCTACCTGGTTAAATAAAGGTGAAACAAATAAGAAAATTTAAAAAATGGTTCCCAATCAGAGGCAGCTGTTTATCGTTGTCTCTGGTTGAGGATCTTATTTAGGCAGCCATTTCCCCACTGATTTTTGTGGGATCTTGTTTGTGTGTAGTTGCCTGCGAGCACTGCATGTGGAACGCTACGTACGCTTCGCCTTGGTCCGACATTTATTCTAGCGAACGTGACACAAGTCAATTTGTCTTAAGTCATGCTGTTATTAAACAATCACCTGCAGGTTTGTTTTACATTTTATTTTGACCACAATATATTTAACATTTATGTCATTTAGCAGACACTCTTATCCAGATTGATTTACAGGAGAAATTAGGTTTAGGTGCCTTGCTCAAGGGCGCATCAACATGTTTTATTCACCTAGGCAGCTCTTGGATATGAACCCACAATCTTTTGGTTACTGATGCAACACTCTTAAACGCTAGGGTCCCTGCTACCCCTGTACATCATTAGGGTGCATGCTAACACAGTCAGTGAAAATAAAATGGTGTTGCCACAAAAGCTCTGCAGAAACAAGAACCTACGGAAATTGGAGATATCTTCAACATTTGATGACAATTATAAATATTTTCTGCTCAAGTCAACCCAAAGTAGGAGAAATACTACTCCTTTACAATGAATGGTAGTGTATATGTGCTCATTAGAGTAGATGAGGGAAGATTGAATCATCCCCAGCACAAAACCTTCTTATTAGGGACCCCTGAGACAAAGCATTAAAGGTGTATTATGAGCCTCCTGCAGCATGTGCAGAGTGCACACACAAACAGAGACAATTATTCACAGAGGCACACAATCACACTCGTACACACTTCCGCCTCAAAACATGACATTTACTGCAGCATCCAGCTCTTCTAGTCACACAGGTACAATAAACACTGTCTGACAGGTGCCAGGCTTCCACATCAGCAGCAAGGCGAGAGACTCCCTGTCTGTGACCCACCACTGGGCGGCACAGGAGGCAGAGGAAGGGCATGAAGATAGTAAGAGTCTTCTGCACAGTCAGGGAATCTTGGTAGGAGATGAATTATGGCCCCCCTCTCAGGCTTGCTTCCACCTTAAATGCCTACTCCCCCAGCTAAAGCAGGCAAAACTGGTCTTGGATATTTTCACTCGGTCTCAGTGGTTGTATCACATTGACTCTGTGTGTGAGAGAGTAGCCATTATTGAATCCTGTGCTGTCTGATGGTCAGTTTGTTGGTCTGAATGTGTATAAATATACCAGAGGCATCAGCACAGTGGAAAAATATACTCCTCCACCACAGCCTCACTATATCAGCAACATCAAGATGATCCACAGTCGAAAAGACCGTTTTCTGAGATGGCAAATAACACACACTGACTAGCAATTATATTTGGTGACATATCTGATGGACTATCACTGCGCATAAATAACATATTACCTCAGCAACAATAACAGTTATTCCGATATGTCCTGGGGAACTTAATTAATTGACAGAGGCACAATCTCTTTTTGGCAAACGTCTTCATTTAAATGTCTGGGAAGCTAGGCAGGCTCTTTGCCAACATATATAAAAATATCACTTTGAAAAAAATACAGACAAATAATCTGTTACTAAAGCTGTGAGACTACGCAACTATCACCCAACTCTATAGCAGTCGGGGTTCGTATGAGAAATGGAGAAAATGGCATACCCTCAGGTACACTGTTGCTTTGTTGCTGATAAAATTTGCATTGTTTGAAGCATTTAGCTTCTGAGCTCAGAATGACATTGACGTAGTGACGCCTTGCAATGCATATGAGGCAAACAAGTTCCCTGCCAACTCGTCGCAGCTACTGTATATTGGAGCCGTAATGAGCCCAGTGAAAATGTAAAGCAGAGGAGATGAAAACGGAAATTGGCGTGTCAGTGTTGAATGGCAAATCCCTGACACACAGAGGCTTTTCCATTTTCGATGAAACACTCCTGAGTTATACATCAGGCATTTAATGCATTTGATTTCTACATCTCTGAGCCGGAGCGAAACAAAAGGCGGAGGAATATGAAGGGGGGAGAGAGGTGGTGGTGGGTATGTGTGGGGGGGGGTACACATCTTCCTGTTGCACACAGAACGCAGAACGAGGGAGAGGTTGGTCGGTTGTTTTGGAAAGTTTTGAAAGTCTATTGAAAAAGTTTGGTTACTCCACTGAACAAAAATGTCAACGCAACATGTCAATTGAAATCAATTCCTTAGGCCCTAATCTATGGATTTCATATGACTGGGAATACAGACATGCGTCTTCTCCTCCAGCACAGAGCTGTAACCACCCGTCCTCTGCCTCTCTCCTCTAGCACAGAGCTGTAACCACCCGTCCTCTGCCCCTCTCCTCCAGCACAGAGCTGTAACCACCCGTCCTCTGCCCCTCTCCTCCAGCACAGAGCTGTAACCGCCCGTCCTCTGCCCCTCTCCTCCAGCACAGAGCTGTAACCGCCCGTCCTCTGCCCCTCTCCTCCAGCACAGAGCTGTAACCGCCCGTCCTCTGCCCCTCTCCTCTAGCACAGAGCTGTAACCGCCCGTCCTCTGCCCCTCTCCTCCAGCACAGAGCTGTAACCGCCCGTCCTCTGCCCCTCTCCTCCAGCACAGAGCTGTAACCGCCCGTCCTCTGCCCCTCTCCTCTAGCACAGAGCTGTAACCACCCGTCCTCTGCCCCTCTCCTCCAGCACAGAGCTGTAACCGCCCGTCCTCTGCCCCTCTCCTCTCTCCTCTCTCCTCGTCTGTTTGTCACAGATACCTTTTAAAAAAAGGCAGGGGTGGATCAGTAAAACCTGTCAGTATATGGTGTGATCACCATTTGCCTCATGCAACGTGACACATCTCCTTCGTCAAAAGTTGATCAGGCTGTTGATTGCGCCCTGTGGAATGTTGTCCCACTCTTCTTGGCTGTGTGAAGTTGTTGGATATTGGCTGGAACTGGAACACACTGTCGTACACGTTGATCCAGAGCATCCCAAACGTGCTCAATGGGTGACATATCAGGTGAGTATACAGGTCATGGAAAAAGTGGGACATTTTTTGAACGAATTGTGTACAGCAGGAATTGTGTACAGATCACAAAACTTCAGGCTGTGCATTATCATACTGAAACATGAGGTGATGGTGGCAGATGAATGGCACAACAATGGGCCTCAGGATCTCGTCATGGTATCTCTGTGCATTCAAATTGCCTTCGATAAAATGCAATTGTGTTCGTTGTCCGTAGTTTATGCCCATACCACGCCATACAGGCAGTCTGCCATCTGCCCAATACAGTTGAAAATGGGAAAAGCACACTTCTCCAGCGTGCCAATGGCCATCGAAGGTGAGCATTTGCCCATTGAAGTTGATTACGAAGCTGAACTGCAGTCTTGTGAAGACCCTGGTGAGGACGACGAGCATGCAGATCAGCTTCCCTGAGACTGTTTAAGACAGTTTGTGCAGAAAATCTTAGTTTTTGCAAACCCACAGTTTCATTACCTGTCTGGGTGGCTGCAAGTGAAAAAGACGAATGTGGAGGTCCTGGGCTGGCATGGTTACACGTGGTCTGCGGTTGTGAGGCCGGTTGGACGTTCTGCCAAATTCTCTAAAACAACGTTGTAGGCGGCTTATGGTAAAGAAATGAACATTACATTCTCTGGCAACAGCTCGGGTGGACATTCCTGCAGTCAGCATGCCAAGTGCACACACCCTCAAAACTTGAGACATCTGTGGCTTTGTGCTGTGTGACTACACTGCACATTTGTGACTCACCATCTGGATTCAGTCTTATGTAGCAACATTTTAAGTTATGTTTTTTAGATTGGATAACAGTAGGGACTCAGAGCTACAAAATGGTATATCATACACTTCATTTGAGGAAACAATGCAGAAGTAATTCTGCTTTGAAAGTTGATCAACTGGTAAACTCACTTTTGAGAAAACCGTCTTTCGATGTTTTGGTATTACTATTGGAGAGCCCTTCTTTGTCTACACCTATTCAGCATTGTTCACACCCTCTTAAGCCTTCTCTTTAAGGGTTGATCTGTGCATTCTGTTCTAACTTGCCAGCTACTTACAGACATCTAAGAGAGAGAGAACAACTCACTGAACATTACTCGCCCAGGTAGAGCTGGTTAGGCTGGTATGTTATCCAGAGCGTTGGTGACTGCAACTGTGCTGTCAGATTGTCCATTCGTAAACTCAGAGAGTTGGCGCACACTGGACGCTTTGGCAAATAAGTAGGGTTGTTCCGAAAGCTCTGACCTCACAATGACAGTCAAGCACCCAATCTAACTGGCTAACATTGGCCAGCTACTTCCAGACACATAATGAGAGAACACCCCACTCTGACCATTTTACTCCCCCTAGCAGAGCTGATTAGGCAGTTTTCATGTTAACCAGAGATTTGGTGACTGTAACTGTGCTGCTGGCAGCAATTGAATTACAATTTGTTGTCGACGTTTACTGACACCGGACATATTCAACGGGTGTTGAGAGTTCAATAATTTGCCTGTTATTCTGCGCTCTGGCACACTAAGATGAGAGTCTTTGTTAAGAAATGCATCTCGATAGCTAGCTAGGTAAACACCGAACCTCAACGCATGACGTAATGTTCGTTAGCGAGCCAGCCAGCTAACATTAGCTAGCTAGCTAACAGTACACTAACTTGAAATGCAAATACTTTGTCAAAATTAGAGTGGAGTCTTTTGTTAAGAGCTAATCAATTGACCATAATCCCAACTCATGACGTCACTACCCTGCATGAATCTGCAGGTAGCTAACCAACCAGGTTCTACGGCTACAACTAGTCAAGCAAATGTGTGTGAGATACGAAGAATACGATCATACACATAACATTAGCTAGCGACCCAGACAGCTAAAGTTAGCTAGCTTACAGTGCACTTGAACTGAAACCACTTCCTGTCAAAATTAGAAACGTGTAATATCTGAAAATGTAGCTAGCTAGACTATCTTACCAGTAAACATCATGGTTGGACACGTCTCCCGTCTGATGCCATGCATGGTTGCCCTTAGTTTGATCATGTAATCCAGACTGGTGTTTCTCCTTAGCTATCATACTCGAATTCCACTGATTTCAAAACTCAGTCCTCCAGAAAGTGGAGAGCATACACATAACGTTAGCTAGCGAGCAAGCCAGGTAACGTTAGCTAGCTAACAGTACATTTTAACTTGACATTAGGTTTATGCAGTTTTAATACATGATACATTAAAAAAAATATCTGCATTTGATACGATTACCTAGAGATACTGACCATCTCCAATAGACAGCCGCATGCTATATGGCAGACCAATCCAAACTCATCTTTTGACATGTCCAGCACACTCATTATCTCAGCCAATCATGGCTAGCGGGAAGGATGCTCACTTTCAATTTAACAATTGAACTTGGATTTACAGATAGCATACAAGATTGATATCAAGGCACATGAAAGTTCACATGTTCGAGAAGGTATTTCTGTCAAAAAACGCATTTGGATTACAAAAAATGTTTACGTTCACACAGCTCTGTGTAAGTCGTGACTTGCAACATAAGCCTAGTTACCTGAATCGGGTCACATTTTAGAGTGGCCTTTTATTGTCCCCAGCTCAATGTGCACTTGTGTAATTATAATGCTTTTTAATCAGCTTCTTGATTTGCCACACCTGTCAGGTGGATGGATTATCTTGGCAGAGGAGAAATGCTCACTAACAGGGATGTAAACAAATTTGTGCACAACATTTGAGAGACATAAGCTTTTTGTGCATATGGAACATTTCTGGGACCTTTTATTTTTAGCTCATGAAACCCTTCATTTTACATGTTGCATTTATATTTCTGTTCAGTGTATTTAGCTACCTTTTGAGTGTGGATCCTGCGACGCGGTTGGCATCAGTTGCTGGGACCACTACTATATCTCCAGTGATCCTGCTGACCAAGGCCGAGTCTGAGGTGCTATTTGACGTAGCAGCTGGCCAAGTCGGGAGCTAGCTAACTATCAACTGACTAACGGACTGCTGAATGTACAGTACCAGTCAAAAGTTTGGACACACCTAGTGTAACGGTTTTCATTTATTTGTACTATTTTCTGCATTGTAGAACAATAGTGAAGACATCAACACTATGAAGTAACACATGTGGAATCATGTAGTAACCAAAAAAGAGTTATACAAATCAAAATATATTTTAAATTTTAGATTCTTTAAAGTTACCAACCTTTGCCTTGATGACAGCTTTTCACACTGTTGGCATTCTCTCAACCAGCTTCACCTGGAATGCTTTTCCAACAGTCTTGAAGGAGTTCCCACATATGCTAAGCACTTGATGGCTACATTTCCTTCACTCTGCAGTCCAACTCATCCACACCATCTCAATTTGGTTGAGGTTCGGGTGATTGTACAGGCCAAGTCATCTGATGCAGCACTCCACGCCTGGAGGTGTGTTGGGTCATTGTCCTGTTAAGAAACAAATGATAGTCCCAATAAGCACAAAGCAGATGGGATGGCGTATCGCTGCAGAAGGCTGTGGTAGCCATGCTGGTTAAGTGTGCCTTGAATTCTAAATAAATCACTGACAGTGTCACCAGCAAAGCACCCCCACACTGTCAAAAGTCCTCCTTCATGCTTCATGGTGGGAACCACACATGCGTAGATCATCCTTTCACCTACTCTGTGTCTCACAGAGACACGGCGGTTGGAACCAAAAATAAAAAATTTGGACTCATCAAACCAAAGGACAGATTTCCACCGGTCTAATGTCCATTGCTCGGTCTAATGTCCAAGTCTCTTCATTTTAGTGGTGTCCTTTAGTAGTGGTTTCTTTGCAGCAATTCGACCATAATGGCCTGATTCACGCAGTCTCCTTTGAACAGTTGATGTTGAGATGTGTCTGTTACTTGAACTCTGTGAAGAATTTATTTGGGCTGCAATTTCTGAGGTGCAGTTAACTCTAATTAACTTATTCTCTGCGCAGCAGTGGCAGTCCTAATGAGAGCCAGTTTCATCCTAGCGCTTGATGGTTTTTGCGACTGCACTTGAAGAAACTTAAAAAGTTCTTGAACTTTTCCACATTGACTGACCTTCATGTCTTAAAGCAATGATGTCATTTCTCTTTGCTTATTTGAGCTGTTCTTGCCATACAATGGACTTGGTCTCTTAACAAATAGGGCTATCTTCTGTATACCACCCCTACGCATTAAGAAGGAATTAAATTCCACATATTAACTTTTAACAAGGCTCACCTGTTAATTGAAATGTATTCCAGAATGCCAAGGGTGTGCAAAGCTATCAAGCTATTATCAAGGCAAAGGGTGACTACTTTGAAGAATCTAAAATCTATAATATATTTAAATTTTATTAACACTTTTTTTGGTTACTACGTGATTCCATTTCATAGTTTTGATGTCTTCACTATTATTCTATAATGTAGAAAATAGTAAAAATTAAGATAAACCCTTGAATGAATAGGAGTGATTGGTACTGTATATTCAGAGCCATATCCCTGGAATGCTTAGAGAAGATCTTATGTCAAGTGTTATTGAAGTGTCATGGTTGAAGCCTTTTTTTTGGGGGGGGGGGGTTGCTTGCATAACGCTAGCAGTCAGTCAGAGGGAGCTTCTCACTGTAATCAGTGCCTGTAATCTGGTTCAGGGTATTGGTCTAAAGAAATTGATAAGAAGAAGATTGTGGGAGCTGTTCTGTTAGATTTCATTGCAGCCTTTAATATTATTGACCATAACCTGTTGTTGATAAAAATGTATGTGTTTTGGATTTTCAACAACTGACATATTGTGGATGTAGAGCTATCTATCTAATAGAACTCGGAGGGTTTTCTTTAATGGAAGCTTCTCTAATGTGGTGTAATGCAGGGCAGCTCTCTAGGCCCTCTACTCTTTTCAGTTTTTACCAATGCCCTGACACTGGCATTAAGCAAAGCATGTGTGTCCATGTATACTGATGATTCAACCATATACGCATCATCAACAACAGCTAACGAAGTCACTAAAACCTTTAAAAGAGTTGCAGTCAGTTTTGGAATGGATGGCCAGCAATAAACTGATCCTGAACATCTCCAAAAGTAGGAGCATTGTATTTGGTACAAATCATTCCCTAAGTTCTAGACCTCAGGAGAGGTCTGTCTGTAATAAAGAGATGCTCTGCTTTTTTAAAACCACACTCCACAAAACAAGTCCTGCAGGCTCTAGTTTTATTTGATCTTGATTATTGTCCAGTCATATGATCAAGTGCTGCAAAGAAAGAGCTAGTTAAGCTGCAACTGACCCAGAACAGAGCGGCATGTCTTGCTCTTCATTGTAATCAGAGGGCTAATACTAATACTATGCATGCCAGTCTCTCTGGGCTAAGACTTGAGGAAAGAATTCTTCTTATTATTATAAAAAACATTGTGTTGGAAATTCCAAATTGTTTGCATAATCAACTTACACACAGAACTGACACACGCACTTACCCCAACAGACATGCCACCAGGTTTTTTTTCACAGTCCACAGGTCCAGAACGAATTCAAGGAAATGTACAATATTATACAGAGCCATGAGTGCAAGTGAACAGCAAACCTGGATTCAAAAATGAATAAAGCAACACCTCACGGCATCACGCCTCTCTCCCATGTGACCTACTTGTTGTGTGTATGTACTGACGTGTATTTGTAACTGATAGATGCACACACACACACACACACACTACATGTTAATGTTTTTAAATGTATGTAAACTGTAAAGTCTTTTGCATGTAATGTATTTTTCGTTATGTGTCGGACCACAGTTAGACTAGCTGTCGCACTCCCAAGAGAGGAGCCCTGAGAATTGATTTCTGACAATCCTTGACTCACCTCCCCAAGTCTCACTTCCCTGACACTCCTGCAAATCAACTTAAAGGCAGCGTCTGACAGCCCCTCACATCGCGCTCCATATAAACAGCCATTATTTATTTTTGTCTTGCACAGGGTTCAAAGTGAGCACATCTCTCTAAAGATGAGCTACAGTTTTTTAAAGATGGAGTTAGAAGGAGATGAGTGTTAGGGTGAAGGGGCGGGTATCTTTTCTCTAATTAAAAATCTGTTAAAACATGTACCATGCCTACGTTTGTGTTTGGGAACTTTGGTTGGTATTTAAAAGGAGTCCAATGAACTCATGGATACCATTTGGATGTCTTTGCGTGCAGAATAAGGAAGTTGACGATAGTTTTGCGAGCCATTTCTACTAACTTCCTCCAAACTGCATGTAGAGACATACAAATTGTATCCATGGGTAGATAATTGCCAAAATCGTGCACTATCCTTTTTAACAATCTCTTGTTCCTTGTAGTGAGATTTATATTACCTTGTTTGAGCAACATTTGACATTTTGCATTTTGTCAACAAGTGATTTTATTTTTGATATTGTATTCATTACATTCATACTTGGTTTCTAAAAGAAACTTGCTTTCTTGAAAAAGCACAAAACAAACATTAAGAGCTGGGTCCATAATATTACCATGTTCTTTGTGCAGATGTTTGACTTGTTCAATATCAATAGGTGTAAAACATTCACTGAATCATATCAGAACAAATCTGAAACTCAAAAATATGTGATATTGGCCAAAAACCAACATGAGCCTCGGTGCAGACTGAATAATTTACCATAGGTAAAATTTGTAATGTAACATAGTGATATTTAATTGTCTGGAGTGTATTTTGAATGACACAATCTTTTGATGGATAAATGGCATAAAAATGGTACACGCTATTCAGTTTTATATTTTTTGACAACATCATTCCAGAGTGTTTGAAAAATGAGCTCCACAGAGGCGAGTAGCTCTGGTGAGATTGCACTTCATAAAGGGAACAGCACACAGGGGTGAAATTCCACAGTCGGTTATGGATTTTCCAGTACATCACTGATAGATTGCACTAATATAACCTCAATAAAGAGTTTGAAACCAACTTTATGGATGTTTTCCTTCTTTTGCCATCTTTTTCTCCTTAGATATGTACTCTGGTTGATGTGTCTGGTTTTCTCTTACTCCCATCTACAGGTACATATGGAATGGACTCAGCAAGATAAATCACGGGATGTTAATCAAAGACACACAAGCAAACAACAAACATGCAGTTTGGGTGATTGTTTTGACTCAAAGGAACCGAAACATTCAGCCCCGCAGCAATAAATGAACAGTTTACTTTGTCTGCTCTGTGTCTGCATGTCACACCATTTTCAAACTGTTTTACTGCTTTGCTGTGGTTTGGTAATATCTGGTGGAAATATTTGTTTAATTTGAAGTGCCACAAAGAAATGCATTCCTTAACCTTATCAAACTGAACACCAACATACCTACTTGGTTGTTTTGTGTACTAAGCTGTCGTTAACGTGCACTACAACATGTTCTGTTTCATTGTCACATACACTGGATAGGTGCAGTGAAATGTGTTGCTTTACAGGGTTAGCCAAAGCAGTACAACACCCATGGAGCAAATTAGGGTTAAGTGACTTGTTCAATGAAACAACGACAGATTTTTCACCATGTCTGCTCAGGAATTTAAACCAGCGACTTTTCAGTTCCTGGCTCAATACTCTAACCGCGAGGCTATCTGCCACCCATTCCCCATTATGTTTGTTTGTTTGTCCATGATTGCATGTGTGCATGTATAAAAGCAAAAAGAGAAGGAGAGAGCGAGAGTTTCAAATCAATCACCCCTCTCTGCAGGTTCCCCCTGATCTCTCTCATTGGAGGCCTTGACCAATTTTCTGTTTGTTTATATGCACACAGAGGAGAGTCCAGAGGAGGGAAAACTTTTACCAGGAAAAACATATGGTACTGCTGGGATATGAGCACCTGCTGTTGGGCCATTGAGGGCCATTTCTAAATCATTAGGAATGAAAGTAATTGAATGACTGCACAAACAATGCAAAATAATTTCCTGTGTGGCCCCCAGTACCCCGCAGACACCCCTGTTTCATGGAGTCTGCTGTGTAGCTGTACCTGTGTGTTTGTGTATGCCAAAGAAAAGAGAGTAGAGACAGCACAAGCCTAGTTTCAGACTAGCTCTTGAAGTGGTTTATATCTGATTCTCACAAATCCCTTTCTATACATTTACACCCCGATCATGCATGCACCAATGTCTAGGAATTGGATACAAGTCACAGTTATAAGATAAATTGTAAACAAGGCCTTGAAGCCGTCAATGCACATCTACGTGGCACAAGGTGTTTGTATCCTCAGTAACTTGCAGGCAGTGTCTCCAGGCTTGTGAGCCAGCTGGCCATGTGATTCTCAGGTTTTGGGAATTGCTTCAACCTTCCGCCCCAGGCATCCACTGATCAGATGCTGAACAGCCCAGGGAAGATTATTGGAAAACGCTGGGCTTCTTTGCGTTAGCATTCAGCGTCTGCTGCAATAGCTCAGAAATCCATTTTCAACCACAAATATCAGGGATCCTTTAATTTTCAGCCAAACAAAATTCCATGCTCTGTCACAAGCTGAGAGAGAGAGAGCGAGAGAGCAAGGGAGAGTAGACAGAGAGCGAGAGAGAGAGAGAGAGAGAGAGAGACGAGCAGGGCAAAGGATAGTATCTAACCTATGCAATAATATGGTTGTCACGGTTATTTTTCTTTCTTTCTTTATTAACACTTCAAGAAAAGTATAGCAATTTGAACATTTATTGCATTTGTTCATGGTTTTATTCAAAGGCAATAACGTCTCCCACCACAAACATATAGATCTGAATCTTGGTCTACCTATAAACTTGTTTCCCTCCCATATTTCAAATATATACTTTTTCATTTTTTTGGTATAATGTTTATTCATGTACGCTGGGAAGAGGATGTGCATGCTGTCTTGACTCCTAACAGGCGTAGGGGTGAGTTACTGGCTAACATTAATAATCCCTCTATGTTGCAGTCATTTTCATGACACATCCTTGCTCCAGTTATCCAAACCTTCTGCTTGTGAATGTAAAGCATGGGCTTGGGTAGGGGATCATACATACACTGGTGAGAATGATGACAGAAGGAGAATCCTTCTGAATTAAACATTCAGGAAAGTGCAGATAATGAGACAAACATATTGTGACGTCAAATGTAGTAGAAGTATAGTACAGTACAGTACTCTAGCAGTGGTACAGTAATACTACTTAAGCTAGTCAATAGCTTGAACCAAGTGGTGCTTTAGTTAGAGCCCTAAACCGTTATCCCACTGTTCAATTCAGCTGGTCCTCATTACTAAACCCAAGGTGTGTTCGAATACCCATACTAACATACTGTATACTACATACTTAATGATAATATACTACATTCTATATACTATTAGATCATTTTAGTGTACTGTAAACAAACAGTATCCTTTCAGTTGAGCGTACTAGCTCTTCGCCTCTCTACACGAAGTTGATGCTGTTGCTATGCAACCTGTTGCTAGCTAGTTAGCATAACAAATGACAAGTTAGACATTTTACGACTTCTGGTGTGTTCTTAAACTCAATCTTAAATTTAATTCAGAGCATTCTCAGATTGTCAATGATTTCGCTCTCAGAGCGCACACTGGACACTCGGGCCGAGGAGTAGGGTTGATTTGAGCTACTTCCAGACACAAATGAGACCACTCTGAACATTTTAATCGCCCTAGCTTGGCTGGTTATGCAGTTTTCATGTTATCCATAGTGTTGGTGACTGTAACTGTGCTGCTTGCAACAATTTAATTACGATTGTTTGCCGACATTTACTGACACCGACCACATTCAAAGGGTGTTGAGCACTCGTAAATCCATTATTCTGCGCTCTGGTACACTCAGTGTTCTGAAATCAGAGTAGATAGCCAGAGCGAATTTACGAAGCACCCGAATGTCCATTGAGAACGCACAACGACTATACTATTTAGCTAAGCTAAGAATGACAGGAATAACCAAGTCAATAAACGTTGGGTAGTAAGTTGGATAGCCTTTAGTTAATATACTGGCAAGTTTGATGTATAAGTAACAACGTAACGTTAGATAGCTAGCTAACAACATAACAGTATATACTGCTGTAATGATATGCTTGTAACGGCTGTCGTCGGTGGAAGAAGGTGAGGACCAAGGTGCAGCGTAATAAGTGTTCATGATATTTAATAATAATCAAACTGAACACTGAACAACAAAACAACAAAGAAACAACCAAAACAGTTCTATCTGGTGCAGACACACAACGACTGAAAATAACCACCCACAAAACCCAACCGAAAACAGGCTACCTAAATTTGGTTCCCAATCAGAGACAATGACTAACACCTGCCTCTGATTGAGAACCATATCAGGCCGAACGAGAAAACCAACACAGAATCACAAAACATAGATAACCCACCCAACTCACGCCCTGACCACACTAAAACAAAGAAAATACAAAAGAACTATGGTCAGAACGTGACAATGCTATGTGGTTCGTAAGGAAATTGTCAGCTAACAAATTGTCAGCCAACATAATGTGTAAGGTAACTTATCTGAGAAGTCATTACTTTATTACATTGCTTAACATTTTAAATTAATTTGTATCCGCTCTCGTTGTACTTTCGACTGCATATTTTCTGCCATTTTCTTCAAATCTGAAAACGATGTGAAGCCACAACGTTTCCTGAAGAATTGCATTATGGGGCCTAAAGTACGGAAATAGTGTCCGCTGCGTTTATACTTCATATTTTGGCAAATTTGGTACGACATCCGGGAAGTTTTGGCATACTAACTACAGCTGAAGTTGGAAGTTTACATACACTCAGGTTGGAATCATTTAAACTCATTTTTCAACCACTCCACAAATTTCTTGTTAACAAACTATTGTTTTGACAAGTCGGTAAGGACATCTACTTTGTGCATGACACAAGTAATTTTTCCAACAATTGTTTACAGACAGATTATTTCACTGCATCACAACTCCAGTGGGTCAGAAGTTTACATACACTAAGTTGACTGTGCTTTTAAACAGCTTGGAAAGTTCCAGAAAATGATGACATGGCTTGAGAAGCTTCTGATAGGCTAATTGACATCATTTGATTCAATTGGAGGTGTACCTGTGGATGTATTTCAAGGCCTACCTTCAAACTCAGTGCCTCTTTGCTTGACATCATGGGAAAATCAAAAGAAATCAGCCAAGACCTCAGACAAAAAAATTGCAGACCTCCATAAGTCTGGTTCATCCTTGGGAGCAATTTCCAAAAGTCTGAAGGTACCACATTCATCCTTACAAACAATAGTACGCACGTATAAACACCATGGGACCACGCAGCTGTTATACCACTCTGGAAGGAGACGCGTTCTGTCTCCTAGAGATGAACGTGCTTTGGTGCGAAAAGTACAATTCAACCCCAGAACAACAGCAAAGGACCTTGTAAAGATGCTGGAGGAAACAGGTACAAAAGTATCTATATCCACAGTAAAACAAGTCCTATATCGACATAACCTGAAAAGCCGCTCAGCAAGGAAGAAGGCACTGCTCTAAAACTGCCAAAAAAGCCAGACTACGATTTGCAACTGCACAAGGGGACAAAGATTATACTTTTTGGATAAATGTCCTCTGGTCTGATGAAACAAAAATAGAACTGTTTGGCCATAATGACCATTGTTATCTTTGAAGGATAAAGGGGGAGGCTTGCAAGCTGAAGAACACCATCCCAACTGTGAAGCACGGGGTGGCAGCGTCATGATGTAGGGGTGCTTTGCTGCAGGAGGGACTGGTGCACTTCACAAAATAGATGGCATCACGAGGAGGGAGACTTATGTGGATATATTGAAGCAACATCTCAAGACATCAGTCAGGAAGTTAAAGCTTAGTCACAAAAGGGTCTTCCAAATGGACAATGACCTCAACCATACTTCCAAAGTTGTGGCAAAATGGCTTAAGGACAACAAATTCAAGGTATTGGAGTGGCCATCACAAAGCCCTGACCTCAAATCCTGTTGAAAATGTGTGGGCAGAACTGAAAAAGCGTGTGCGAGCAAGGAGGCCTACAAACCTGACTCAGTTACACCAGCTTTGTCAGGAGGAATGGGCCAAAATTCACCCAACTTATTGTGGGAAGCTTGTGGAAGGCTACCCGAAATGTTTGACCCAAGTTAAACAATTTAAAGGCAATGCTACCAAATACTAATTGAGTGTATGTAAACTTCTGACCCGGTGGCAATGTGATGAAAGAAATAAAAGCTGAAATAAATCATTCTCTCTACTATTATTCTGACATTTCACATTCTTAAAATAAAGTGGTGATCCTTTCTGACCTAAAACAGGGATTTTTACTGGGATTAAATGTCAGGAATTGTGAAAACTGAGTTTAAATGTATTTGGCTAAGGTGTGTAAACTTCCGACTTCAACTGTATATCCATACTACTGTATGGCCAATAAGCATATTATATACTCACTTCATGTCAAAAATGGTATGGTTAGTGCGGTTAGTGCGGTTAGTATGAGTATTCGAACACAGCTCCATAAATAGTTAAGAAGAGCTTATTTAAACTTTACAAACTAATCCTCATGGTGAGAATGAATTTCAGCAATTGATGGAGCATGCCTCTCTCACTAAGTGCTCTTTCTTGGAGTGCATTGAACTGAATCTTGATTAACAATTGTAATCAATCCAGGCATTTTTTCTCCAGCCACCCACAGTGCACTCATAGATAAAGGTGCTATCTAGAACCTAAAATGTTTCTTCAGCTGTCCCCATTGGAGAACCCTTTGAAGAACCCTTTTGGTTCCATGTAGAACCCTCTATGGAAAGCCCTTTTGGAACCCTTTTTTCAAAGAGAACCTGAGCAAATTCCCTACTTACTGTCCACAACACAAACCTGTACATTTGTACCAATCATGTGAAGTACCGTGGATGAAAAGTACTGATGCATCTGCCTATGAAAGCCATTACTAGTTTAAAAGACAATATGAAATTGCCATCTCTTTGAAATATATTATAAAAAGGGAAAACCAAGTCCAACGTTTTATGATTAAATAAAGACTTCTATTTTAGCTTGTTCATAAATCAGATTTCAAACAGCCTTATAAGCTAATTAGGTTTAGGCTTGTGTGCCAGAGCACAGGCTTACTGTCCTTTGCATGCTCAAATATTTGAAAAGTGTTTGTGTTTGTTGGGTATGTTGGCTATTGATTCACCGTGCAATCACAGTCCTTGAGCAAGACCAAAATAGCACGTTCTACTACACTAGCTGATCCACATTAAAGGAATGACAGAGGGAAGTTGATGACAGAACAAAACGCTATATCATTTTTTTCAAAACCTATATAGGCACAACATTGTTATATATGTTGGTGTTCAATAAAGGGTCATAAAAACTTATGAAAGGAAGCCAGTTCTCAGGAGGCATTTACTGTCACTGTTACAGTTAGTGGTAACAACTACAAGTGGCTTTTTGAGGGGACAGCTTGAAAACTGGAGATCATAGTAACCTTCGTCAGATAATCAGCCAGTGCATTTCTGTCAAACCTTAATTTACCACCTTCATCCATTTAGATTAGTGATAGTGTAACACATATTTATTTGCTCACATTATGTCTAAGGATAAATTACAACAGGGCGTACATTTACAAACAGAAGGTAGCCTCAGGTGCCAGGTTTCTAGGCTCAGAAACGAGCACCACTTCTAATCCAATATATGATAACGATAGTAAAACCACCTCTAACAAACCTTTTTACTTGATTAACCAGCTATCTAAAATATTTTCCATCGTTATACTTAGCCATGACCAATATTTTGTCATTGCCTCCATTACTTCAATCAATGTGGACAAATGTGAGTAAATTTGCAGCTGAGGCCCGCTGACTGCCGCGTTGTCCACCTTGCATACCAAGTGCTTCCTGGATGAAGACTCCGTGTCCCCCTCCTCCCTCTGCTGCAGAAGCTCTTAAGATTTCACTGACATCTTTTCAGAGGCATCACAGAGAGAAAGGTTGAAAATCCTCTTAATAATTGCACCAAGGGAAAACAAAGGAGAGAGTGTATATTTATGAATTTATTTTATAGTATAATAACAACGGGCCTCAAGGACTTCCCAGCGTCATTGGTGGGAGTAGAGTGTTCATTCAGCAACGTCCTTTTCAATGATGTCATAAGATGAGGTGTGTTATGTGACAGGATGTAACATGCACTGCTTACCAATTATGATGGAAATGTTATTTTATGAGGGATGGCTAGAACACAAGTAGTGGGTTTCTAGCACACTTATTGAGAGGTGTTTAATTGGAATATCATCCATATACTGACTTAATGTGTGAAAATAATCAGAGTGTCTCATTGTGAATAAACAAAAACATACACTTTATAGAAGCTTGTATTACTGGAAGTCAATGAACCTCAATCTGCTTTACAAATTGAACAAGTAAGAAATTGTGTCTTTAGGCATGCCAGGAGTACTAGAATGTAATTTGTACCCCTTTCCCGATTATTACATTTCTAGGATAAGTGGTTATTGTGCTATTTTAATCAAGTTGATGTTGACTCAGAAATATGTTGAGTCAAAATGCATGGATGCGTTTAAGAGTGCGTTCCATCGTAAGCTTGCATTAGGACATGCTCATGCAGGACTTATTGTTTGTTTTGCAGCTAGCCATTAGCCTAGCTAGATGCTTATCCAATCTCAAATTGTATAGCTATCTATGACCTTTAAGAGTTCTGGGAGATGACTTTGAATTTAAGTTTACCTGATTTCACCTAAAGACAAATTACGGTAACGTTTTACTGTAGGTGTCCTTATTCATGTATTCATAAAGCCTTTATAACATTTATATAGCACATTACAACATGTCATAAGCTGTCATAAGTAGTTTTAACTTTGTGTCAACTTTTGATAACAACTTCTATTACAGAGTTGCATGACAACTTATGTCATATGTTATGACATGCTACACAAGTGTCTACATACCAGATGTTATATCAGGGCGTTATATACTTTACCAAACTCTGTGTCACATTATTACAAAGAATGGAATGATGGGCATCATAACCATGCCATATGCCATTATAGAGTGTGCACCGACACCTTAAGTAAAGTGACATTAATTTCAGGTGTTATAATACCACAGAGTTGAGAGTATCACAAAACCATTCAGGATCTCCAAGAAACATGGGCAAATTGGAGCACAGATGTATTTAGGATTTGTTTTTTGACAAGACAATAAACTGCCCTGAGTTGTAAAAATTCGGCCACTTCCAGATATGAAAAATATACATTATTATAATAACAACAACATGCGAAAAAGCACAAACATTTTGAAATTAAATGGAAGAAAATATAATTTTACAACAAAATCACAACAGGATATATGAAAGCTGTGAAAAAAGGAAGATGTGCAGTAACAATGACATCTATATTATGAAAAAAATTACTAGTTAATTAGGTAACTAGCTAGCTAGCTAAGTAGCTAGTTGATGTTGCAATTGCAACATTTCGTTGACCGACCTATGGCTAGCTAGCTGCCTAGCAATTTGCTCGTGCTCGCTATTTAGCTAGCTAGCTAACTTCACTAGCTACAGGTGGCAAAACTGTCATCTCTCCCTATTATATTATGCTCCATTGTGAAGTCATAAATACCAGTAGGAGGCATTCACGTGCTTTGAGAAATGCAGATTGGTTAACGGCCAACAAGCTGCATAAGCCATAAACTAAAAGTACAGCTATCATTCTTGTAAGCAAATTATAGTGTTCAGAAACCATACCAATATATTACTTTTTATAAATAATGTTTTGTTGTTGATTTTAACTAATGAAAATGCTGTTATCTAGGTCATTACCAGTAGGTGATGTCAGCGGTCAGCATGTGAGAGAAGCACTGAGGTAGATAACAACAATAGACTGCGACCAAGATGACAGACCATTCATTTCAACGTAATCTACTCATGTTATCATACGTCAATTCATCTACTATCTATATCCGGGTTGCATCCGGTTCACATGGCCCAACTTCAAATCAAATAAATCAAATCGTATTTTATTGATCACATATACATGGTTAGCAGATGTTAATGCGAGTGTAGCGAAATGCTTGCGCTTCTAGTTCCGACAGTGCAGTAATATCTAACAAGTAATATAACAATTCCCCAACAACTACTGTACCTAATACACACAAATCTAAAGGGATGAAAGAGAATATGCACTTATAAGTATATAGAAGAGTGATGGCCGAGCGGCATAGGCTATGTGCAATAGATGGTATAAAATACAGTATATAAATGTGATATGAGTAATGTAAGATATGTAAACATCATTAAAGTGGCATTATCTAAAATGAATTGTTTAAAGTGACTAGTGATCCATTTTTTAAAGATGCCAGTGATTGGGTCGCAATGTAGGTAGCAGCCTCTCTGAGTTAGTGATTGCTGTTTCGCAGTCTGATGGCCTTGCGATAGAAGCTGTTTTTCAATCTCACAGTCCCAGCTTGATGCACCTGTACTGACCTCGCCTTCTGGATGGTAGCGGTGTGAACAGGCAGTGGCTCAGGTGGTTGTTGTCCTTGATGATCTTTTTGGCCTTCCTGTGACATCGGGTGCTGTAGGTGTCATGGAGGGCAGGTAGTTTGCCCCCGGTGATGCGTTGTGCAGACCGCACCACCCTCTAGAGAGCCTTGTGGATGCCGTTTCAGCCTGTGATACAGACCGACAGGATGCTCTCGATTGGTCATCTGTAAAAGTTTGTCAGGGTTTTGGGTGAGAAGCCAAATTTCTTCAGCCTCCTGAGGTGTAGTCAAAACCATGTTTCTAGACCTGAACACTGGCCCATTGGGGATAACTGGGAGCTCAGGATGATAGACGAGTTTCCCACTAGTAATTACCAATTGGAGGGCCGTTCAAGTGGATTTTTCCCAGTATGTGGTAAATTCACATTTTACATCTTATCCAGAGTGACTTCCAGTTAGTGCATTCATCATAAGATAGCTAGGTGGGACAAGCACATATAACAGGCGTTGTAAGTACACTTTTCCTGGTTCCATTGGTGTGCCAGGACAGAGAAGAGCTTGGACTGGGCTAAGCAGGAGCTGTCCTCCCGTAGAGATGGGAGGACCAATAGACCAGAGGTGGCAGAACAGAGTGCTCGGGTTGGGGTGTTAGTTGGTTACCATTGCAGTATTAGTCCCACTTTTCTTCTTCCAATTTCAGTGATATGACTAGCTGGCACAAGGGCTCTAAATAACGATGAATTGTATCTCCATATTGTCTATGAAGTGTCTATGTGAACTAACTATGTGATTCGCTGACACAATGGACAGTTTGCAGATCCAATGAAAAGTTATTTAGAGATCTTGTCAGCGAATCATATCGGTGAAATCGAAAGAAGGGTTAAAACCTCTCTGGAATAGGCGGGACGCTTGCGTCCCACTTGGCCAATAGCCAGGGAAAATGCAGAGCGCCAAATTCAAAAAATGATATAAAATCAAACTTTCATCAAATCACACATGTAAGATATCAAATTAAAGCTACACTCGATGTGAATCCAGCCAACATGTCAGTGTAACGGCGGTCCTCCTTCTCTTCGGTCGAAAAGGAGGAGTATTTATCGAACCAAGGCGCAGTGGAGTTTGAACACATATTTATTAAACGACATACACAAACACGGAAGACAATCACCCACAACGAACACTGTGACAACGCCTACCTAAATATGACTCTTAATTAGAGGAACGCCAAACACCTGCCTCTAATTAAGAGCCATACCAGGCAACCCAAAACCAACACAGAAACAGAAAACATAGAATGCCCACCCAACCTCACGTCCTGACCAACTAACACACATAACAAACTAACATAAATAGGTCAGGAACGTGACAGTCAGATTTCAAAAAGGCTTTTCAGCGAAAGCCTAAGATGCTATTATCTGATGATAGCACAACAGTAAACAAAGAGAGTGTAGCATATTTCAACCCTGCAGGCGCAACACAAAACGCAGAAATAAAATATAAATCATGCCTTACCTTTGACGAGCTTCTTTTGTTGGCACTCCAATATGTCCCATAAACATCACAAATGGTCCTTTTGTTCGATTAATTACGTCCATATATATCCAAAATGTCCATTTATTTGGCGCGTTTGATCCAGAAAAAAAACAGCTTCCAATTTGCGCAACGTCACTACAAAATATCTAAAAAATATCTAAACTTTGCCAAAACATTTCAAACTACTTTTGTAATACACCTTTAGGTATTTTTAAACGTTAATAATCGATCAAATTGATTCTATATGTTTTCAATACAGGAGGACAACAAACTAACGCTACTTTTCTAGTGTTGCGCAACCCTCAAACAGTACACATAACTTTACACTGATTCCAGGTAGCCGTACTTTTTCATTGCACAAAGGAATAACCTTAACCAATTTCCAAAGACTGGTGACATCCAGTGGAAGCGGTAGGAACTGCAAACAGGTTGATTAGAAATCTTCTATCCCAATGAAAACTCCCAATGAACAGACAGTGACCTCAATTTTTTTTATCTGAATGGTTAGTCCTCAGGGTTTTGCCTGCTACATAAGTTCTGTTATACTCAAAGACATAATTCAAACAGTTTTAGAAACTTCAGAGTGTTTTCTATCCAAATATCCAAATAATATGCATATCTTATATTCTGGGGATGAGTAGAAGGAAGTTGAAATTGGGCACGCTATTTATCCAAAAGTGAAAATGCTATCCTAGAGAAGTTTTAAGGATTAGACAAACCATCATAACAACAACGATGACAAGACATGGGAAAGGAGATCAGCCCATGGTGTGTTAGGGGACGAAATTAAACTGTGGTTCTGGTGTAATACTTTGTATTCCTTGTTATAGAGAATTTCCTCAGGAACAGATATCTCATTTTCAAGTGTTCGTAAAAGGTAAAAAAGGTTGCGGACAGGTCATTATTAATCCCTCATCAATAATGGCACTAAATGGCACCAAATCTGGTTTTGTCCAGTATCTCAATATATTGTGGTCATATTGCTATGGCATATTCAGGGCTAATGTAGAACACAGAGATGATAAAAAAAAAATATATATTACATAAAAATGCTATATTATACAAATTAGCCACTTAATATGCAATTTAGGCAGTGCGGAATACATAATGAATTAAAGCCCAATCATTTAAGGTAGGGTGGTCATATTATAAACAAATCTCCATGCTTTATGCGAAACTAACGGCTTGTAACAATATTTTTACAATTATGAAAATATAATTCAACTATATGCAAATGATATACTTAATGCCACACACTACACAGCACCCCGACCAACACTCTCACACAGCAACCCCACCAACACACACACACACTCAGCCTAAGACAGACACACACTTCTAAACATCCCCACACAATCACACAGCACCCCCACACAATCACACAACACCCCCACACCACATCACACACACAGCCTACACAGATACACAATTCTCACTAAGTCTGAACTGTAACACAGAAGGTTACTATTCTAATGAAATAGCTTCTAAGGTAGTTCTACACCTGAGTTGGGTAACATTGTAATGTTATTTTTGGCATTGATGAGTTACACTGGTGATGGGAGAACTGCAGCAAATAATTAGTCACAGCTAGCAGTCGTCATGGAAATGGGGTGGAACTCATTAAAATGGCGCCGGCAGAGAGGGCTGCCTTGCTTCTAACTCTTAGGAAACTTTGCGATATTTTTTTAAATGTATTATTTCTTACATTATTAGCCCAGAAAATGTTTTGTATTATTACCTACAATCGTGAAGAACTATTGGATATCAGAGTGGTAGCAACTCACCAGCACTACCAGCATTAAGCACATGAATACGACTTTCCCTAAGCGGATCCCGAAGCGGATCCTATGTTCGCACCGCCCATGGCAATTGAACTGATTCCAGAGGCCGACCCATAACAAGGAGGAGAAGTACTTGGAATGGTCTTCCAGTCCGATTTAGGAGGCGCACACACCACCCACCGCTTCCGAGTATATCACTCACGAATGTTCAGTCTCTGGATAATAAACTTGACGAGCTCAGGGCATGGGTTTCTTTCAGAGAGACATCAGGGATTGTAACATACTCTGTTTCACGGAAACATGGCTCTCTCGGGATATACTGCCTGAGTCGTTCCACCCAGTTGGGTTCTCACAGACAGGAATAAATATCACTCCGGGAGGAAGAAGAGTGTGGAAGTATGTTTCATGATTAACGACTCATTGTCCTTCTCTTCACCCGACCTAGAATACCTCACAATGAAATGCAGACCATATTATCTCCCAAGATCATTTTATTAGGTTATAGTCACAGCCGTGTATATCCCCCCTCAAGCCGATACCACAACGGCCCTCAAAGAACTTCACTGGAATTTATGCAAACTGGAAACCACATATCCTAAGGCCACATTTATTGTAGCTGGGTATTTTAACAAAGCAAATTTGAGGAAAAGGCTGCAGAAATTCCATCAACACATTGACAGAGGTACTCACACTGCTAAAACACTTGACCACTGCTACTCCTACTTCCGGGATGCTTACAAGGCCCTCCCCCACCCTCCATTCAGCAAATCTGACCACAAATCAATTTTGCTCCTCCCTTCCTATAGTGAGAAACTCAAACAAGAAGTACCCGTGCTAAGGACTATTCAACGCTGGTCTGACCAATCGGAATCCACGCTTCAAAATTGTTTTGATCACATGGACTGGGATATGTTCCGGGCAGCTTCTGAGAAGAATGTTGACGATACGGTGAGGTGTATGGGAGCTGTTGTACCCAATATAACATTAGATCTGGTAAAAGATAATACAAAGAAAAAAGCATGTGTTTATTTAAAATAATTACCATAATCTTTGAAATGCAAGAGAAAGTGTAACGAACGTCATCGGGAGAAGGAGAAGAGGACCAAGGTGCAGCGTGGTAAGTATTCATAATACGTTTAACTTCTTATGGCTGCAAGGGGCAGCACTGAGTAACCTGAAAATAGGTGGCCATTTCAAACGACCTCCTACTCAATTCTTGCTCGTACAATATGCATATTATTATGGCGCCCGACATTTTCAGGCTAGTTTTGCTAGTATTGTCATTGTATAACCTCGTTTTTTTTAGGCTAAATATGCACATTTTCGAACAAACTCTATATGTATGTTGTAAAATGATGTTACAGGAGTGTCATCGGAAGAATTCTGAGAAGGTTAGTGAAAAAATTTATATATTTTGGCGATGATTACGTTATCGCTCTCTTTGGCTTGAATCAATGCTCGGGTAACGTTTGCACATGTGGTATGCTAATATAACGATTTATTGTGTTTTCGCTGTAAAACACTTAGAACATCTGAAATATTGTCTGAATTCACAAGATCTGTGTCTTTCCATTGCTGTGAGCTGTGTATTTTTAAGAAATGTTTTATGATTAGTAATTAGGTAATACACGTTGCTCTCTGTATTCATTCTAGTCGAGTTGTGATGGTGGGTGCAATTGTAAATTATGATTTATACCTGAAATATGCACATTTTTCTAACAAAACCTATCCTATACAATAAATATGTTATCAGACTGTCATCTAATGAGGTTTTTTCTTGGTTAGTGGCTATCAATATCTTTATTTGGTCGAATTTGTTTTAGCACCTGATGGAGTAAGAAACTGATGGCGTTAGAAAAGTGGTGTCTTTTGCTAACGTGGTTAGCTAATAGATTTACATATTTTGTCTTCCCTGTAAAACATTTTAAAAATCAGAAACGATGGCTTTATTCACAAGATCTGTATCTTTCATTTGGTGTCTTGGACTTGTGATTTAATGATATTTAGATGCTACTATTTAATTGTGACGCTATGCTAGCGATGCTAATCAGTGGGGGGGGGGTTGGGGGTGCTTGTCAAGTGGGACGCTAGCGTCCCAACTATCCCAGAGAAGTTAATGAACGTTTGATTTTTATAGTAATTTTTCTGAATTTGGCGCTCTGCATTTTCTCTGGCTTTTGGCCAAGTGAGACAGTAGCGTCCCGCCTAAACTCAGATTTTTGGATATAAATATGAACTTTACCGAACAAAACATACATGTATTGTGTAACATGAAGTCCTATGAGTGTCATCTGATGAAGATCATCAAAGGTTAGTGATTAATTTTCTCTATTTCTGCTTTTTGTTACTCCTCTCTGGCTGGAAAAATGGCTGTGTTTTTCTGTGGCTATGTACTGACCTAACATAATCGCAAGGTGTGCTTTCGCAGTAAATCCTTTTTGAAATCAGACATGTTGGCTGGATTCACAACAAGTGTAGCTTTAATTTGGTGTCTTTCATGTGTGATTTCATGAAAGCTAGAAATTTATAGTAATCTATTTGAATTTGGCGCTCTGCATTTTTACTGGCTTTTGGCCAAGTGGAACGTTAGCGTCCCACATATCCCAGAGAAGTTAACAGGATTGCAGCCATAAGAAGTTAAGGAGAGGTTATCTAAAGTTCCATGTATAACACTTGTATCTTTTATCAAGGTTTATGATGAGTATTTCTGTAAATTGATGTGGTTCTCTGCAAAATCACCGGATGTTTTGGAGGCAAAACATTACTGAACATAACGCGCCAATGTAAACTAAGATTTTTGGATATAAATATGAACTTTATCGAACAGAACATACGTGTATTGTGTAACATGAAGTCATATGAGTGTCATCTGATCATCAAAGGTTATTGATTAATTTTATCTCTATTTCTGCTTTTTGTAACTCCTCTCTTTGGTGGGAAAATTGGCTGTGTTTTTCTGTGACTTGGTACTGACCTAACATAATAAGATGGTGTGCTTTCGTCGTAAAGCCTTTTTGAAATGGGACACTGTGGTAGGATTAATAAATACGAACACTTCAACAAAAACAACAAAACGACAAACAAACAGTTCTGCAAGGTGCAATACACAAAATAGAAAACAACTACCCACAAACACAGGTGGGAACAGGGTACCTAAGTATGGTTCTCAATCAGAGACAACGATTGACAGCTGCCTCTGATTTGAACCATACCAGGCCAAACATCTAGAAATACAAAACATAGAATTCCCACCCCAACTCACTCCCTGACCAAACCAAAATAGAGACATAAACAAGGAACTAAGGTCAGGGAGTGACAGTACCCCCCCCCCCCCCCCCCCAACGGTGCGGACTCCGGCCGCAAAACCTGAACCTATCGGGGTGGGTCTGGGTGGGCATTTCACCGCGGTGGCCATTCTGGCTGCTCCCGACAGGAGGGCGACTCTGGCTGCTCCCGACAAGAGGGCGACTCTGGCTGCTCCGGACAGGAGGGCGACTCTGGCTGCTCCGGACAGGAGGGCGACTCTGGCTGCTCCGGACAGGAGGGCGACTCTGGCTGCTCCGGACAGGAGGGCGACTCTGGCTGCTCCGGACAGGAGGGCGACTGGCTGCTCCGGACAGGAGGGCGACTCTGGCTGCTCCGGACAGGAGGGCGACTCTGGCTGCTCCGGACAGGAGGGCGACTCTGGCTGCTCCGGACAGGAGGGCGACTCTGGCTGCTCCGGACAGGAGGGCGACTCTGGCTGCTCCGGACAGGAGGGCGACTCTGGCTGCTCCGGACAGGAGGGAGACTCTGGCTGCTCCGGACAGGAGGGAGACTCTGGCTGCTCCGGACAGGAGGGAGACTCTGGCTGCTCCGGACAGGAGGGAGACTCTGGCTGCTCCGGACAGGAGGGAGACTCTGGCTGCTCCGGACAGGAGGGAGACTCTGGCTGCTCCGGACAGGAGGGAGACTCTGGCTGCTCCGGACAGGAGGGAGACTCTGGCTGCTCCGGACAGGAGGGAGACTCTGGCTGCTCCGGACAGGAGGGAGACTCTGGCTGCTCCGGACAGGAGGGAGACTCTGGCTGCTCCGGACAGGAGGGAGACTCTGGCTGCTCCGGACAGGAGGGTGACTCTGGCTGCTCCGGACAGGAGGGTGACTCTGGCTGCTCCGGACAGGAGGGTGACTCTGGCTGCTCCGGACAGGAGGGTGACTCTGGCTGCTCCGGACAGGAGGGTGACTCTGGCTGCTCCGGACAGGAGGGTGACTCTGGCTGCTCCGGACAGGAGGGTGACTCTGGCTGCTCCGGACAGGAGGGTGACTCTGGCTGCTCCGGACAGGAGGGTGACTCTGGCTGCACCGGATAGGAGGGAGACTCTGGCTGCTCCGGACTAGAGAGCGTCGCTGGAGGCTCCGGACAAGAGGGCGTCGCTGGAGGCTCCAGACTAGAGGGCGACGCTGGAGGCTCCTGACTAGAGGGCATCGCTGGGGGCTCCGGACTAGAGGGCGACGCTGGAGGCTCCGGACTAGAGGGCGACGCTGGAGGCTCCAGACTAGAGGACGACGCTGGAGGCTCCGGACTAGAGGGCTTCGCTTGAGGCTCCGGACTTAAGGGCGTCGCTGGAGGCTCCGGACTGAAGGGCATCGCTGGAGGCCTCGTGCCATAACTCCTCACTTGAGGCCTCGTGCCATGGATCATCACTGGAGGCTTCGTGCCATGGATCATCACTGGAGGCTTCGTGCCATGGATCATCACTGGAGGCTTCTTGCCATGGATCATCACTGGAGGCTTTGTGCCATGGATCATCACTGGAGGTTTTGTGCCATGGATCCTCACTGGAGGCTTTGTGCCATGGATCATCACTGGAGGCTTCGTGCCATGGATCATCACTGGATGCTTCTTGCCATGGATCTTCACTGGAGGCTTTGTGCCATGGAGCATTACTGGAGGCTTCTTGTCATGGATCATCACTGGAGGGTTTGTGTCATGGATCATCACTGGAGGCTTCTTGCCATGGATCATCACTGGAGGCTTCTTACCATGGATCATCACTGGAGTGGAGAGACACACAGGAGGCCTGGCTCTGGGATCAGGCACAGAACACACCAGGGGGAGACATGCAGGAGAGTTAGGGCTTAGCACAGGCACAGGACTCACCAGGCTGGGGAGACATGCAGGAGGCCTTGTCCTTGGCCGAGGCACCGGATAAACTGGGCCGTGGAGGCGCACTGGAGGTCTCGAGCGCAGATCTGGCCCCACCCGTTCTGGCTGGATGCCAGCTTCCACCCGGAAAATGCGGGACGCTGGCAACGAGCACACCGGCCTGTGGATGCTCGGCCGAGACACCGTGCGCATCATCCCATAGCACGGGGCCTGACCAGTCACATGCTCGCCCCGGTGAGAATGAGGAGTGGGCTCAGGTCTCCAACCTGAATCCGCCACACCACCCCCGTGTGCCCCCCCTCCATCAAAAATGTTTGGGACTGCCTCTCGGGCTTCCTTGCCAGCCGTGTTCCCTCGTACAGCTGGTTCCCTTTTCCTGCTGCCTCCGCTCTCTTGGCTGCCTCCATGTGTTCCCATGGGAGGCGATCCCTTCCAGCCAGGATCTCCTCCCATGTGGAGGATCCCTTCCCGTTCAGAATGTCCTCCCATGTCCATTCCTCCTTTTTTCCATGCTGCTTGGTCCGTTGGTGATGGGTAGTTCTGTAACGAACGTCGTCGGGAGAAGGAGAAGAGGACCAAGGTGCAGCGTGGTAAGTATTCATAATACTTTTAATAAATACGAACACTTGAACAAAAACAACAAAACGACAAACGAACAGTTCTGCAAGGTGCAATACACAAAACAGAAAACAACTACACACAAACACAGGTGGGAACAGGCTACCTAAGTATGGTTCTCAATCAGAGACAACGATTGACAGCTGCCTCTGATTGGGAACCATACCAGGCCAAACACCTAGAAATACAAAACATAGAACAAAACATAGAATGCCCACCCCAACTCACGCCCTGACCAAACCAAAATAGAGACATAAACAAGGAACTAAGGTCAGGGCGTGACAGAAAGGCCATAATGTATTGTTCCAGCCCAGGTGCAATTTAGATTTGGACCACTAGATGGCAGCTGTGTATGTGCAAAGTTTTAGACTTATCCAATGAACAATTGCATTTCTGTTCAAAATGTTATATCAATACTGCCCAAATGTGCATAATTTGTTTATTAATAAAGTTTCATGTTCAAAAGTGTGCACTCTCCTCAAACAATAGCATGGTATTCTTTCACTGTAATTGCTACTCTAAATTGGACAGTGCAGTTAGATTAACAAGAATTTAAGATTTATGCCAATATCAGACATGTCTATGTCCTGGGGAATATTCTTGTTACTTACAACCTCATGCTAATCGCATTAGCCTACTTTGGCTCAACCGTCCTGTGGATGGGGCACTGATCCCGAAGAAGATTTATCACACCAATTTCAATTGTTTCACAAAAAGGGCCATACGATTTTCAACATTCTTAGCATGACACACTTGCTTTTCATGTAAATATCATAACGTTCAGTATTGGGATTTTTAGACATGAGTAACAACTGACACATGTATGTTTTCAAATGATTTTTTATGTATTTTGATCACCACATTGTTGACATTTAGTAAAAAATGATAATAAGGTAACGTTAATTAGATTGAGTTAAACAATGTGTGTTAAGATGAAAAAGCTATTGCATTTAAAGTGTAGTTATTCGAAAGAAAATGTATTGTGTGTGTTGTGCTGCAGTCAACTTTATTCTAGATTCCTCTTGTAGCTACCAAGCTTGTAGCTAGCACTAACTCTACCTAGTTATCTAGCTATACATCAATGGGGGCACAGGGGGGCTGATCACGCTCACATCGTGGCCCTACCGGTGAATGAACAGATGGCAGCTGTGGCAGCTAGCTAGCAATGCTGTCAAATGACTGTCAAACAAAACACTGTGTTTGGACTATGTAGAGCAGAGCTCTCCAACCCTGTTCCCGGAGAGCTACATCGTGTAGTTACTTAGTGAGCTAGCTACAGTACTTGACTAACTACCCATTTATGTCATTGTTACTGTAGCCTGCACAACAAAACAATCCTAGATAGATCTGTGCTCCCGTTTGCCCATGTTTCTTGGAAATCCTGAATGGTTGTACAATACTCAACTCTATGGTATTAAGCACATTCATGACTGTTTTATAACACCTCCAATTAATGACACGTTACTTTTAAAGCCAGACTCAGTAAGTCTGATTTACGTCATTTGTGAACTGTCGGGGAGACAAAACTAGCCCCAGCAAGACATATTGTAAACAAACGGCTGCTGGGCCACCCTTCCATCAGTCAGTATCAGACAGCTGGTGTTCTCGTTTGTTGGGAGGCTACAACAAACATGTGGGTTACTCTAAGTTACAGCTATGAACATTACAGCGGCAATATATTCCGCCTCTTGCGGTGCAACGCTAGTGCCATTAGATGCTTGATCTCTTGCACAGAAATAAAAATGTTTTTGTTGATATTTTCATTTATATAAGCAAATTCATACTTTATCATATTTTGGTTGCTAGAGATGCGACCCAGACATTCGTACGATTAGCTCAATATTTATGGATGCAACCCAATCGTTCGTTCTTTATGTTCCATTGCCATGCTAGCTGGCAACGTTCTTATCCCTTGCTTGCTAGCTAGCCAGCTAGCTACGGCTAACACAGTCACGACCTCTGCAGCCGTAATAACAGCAAAGTAGCTATTTCCTAATGACATTAATTTGGATAGATCCATAGCAATAAGCTGATAATACCCGATTTTGCCTGGCATAGCTGGAAAAGTTTGCCTTCTCGTCAGGACACTCGTCAACACTGAATGCTAATTACGGGGAGATCACATTGCATATCAAACAGTAGGCTAGAAGCTATTTAAATAGTTTGTTGCTTGCAAACCTGCCAATGTGACAACCAAAGTCAAAATGTAAGTTGCTGAAAACAACTGGTCAAACTAGAAACGTGGGAGGATTTGACAGCATAGCGCTGTGTCATGACTGCAATAGTAGGGACCAGTGAAATTCATGCTCATCAGATTCTTAAAATAATATGTCTCTGCAAAAACAAATCAATGCTGGCTAGCTAACAAAAATGTTCCTTGTTGGACCTTCGTTTACAATGTATTCAATTTCGGTTTGTGTGGTTGTTGGTTTAGCTTTGTATAACTTTGTAGCAAGTACGGTCTGGATGTGTAGGCACTTAATGCGTCATGATTGCAAGGTATCCTGATATCTTTTCCAACTGACCCGATATCTTTTCCAACTATAGAATGCCCTTCTAGCCAATCAGAAACAAGTATTCAACAATGATGTGGTATAACTAGCTTTATAAAATCTTATGCTATTACTTAATAAGCAGTAAAAAGTATTTTAAACAACTTTTTAAATTTGAAATGTTAATGTAAACGTCCTTTTCCCCATACCCAAACACTGTCCTTTATGCTAATAAATGTGGTGCTGGATGACTTTGTCTGTTCGGCACATTGTTAATTGAAGGAGGACTTGCTTGATGGTAGGGTTTAAGTGTGACCTGTGGGGAGATATCTCTCTGAACTACTCCTATGAGAGTTAAAAACGTTGTTTCATCCCATAAATACTAATCACACGTATCACATAGGTTCAAGTTGAAGCTCAACTCTTTTTGAATGCTTTCATTTTTTATTCGTTAATCTTAAAAAAAAATCATTGCAGTAAATTATCCCACCTTAACTGTGTCTGTGAAGGTTTACTTAGATACTCATACTACAAAATCACAGGATACCAGGGGTTAAACTTTCGTTTTAGAAGTGGGGGGGGGCATAATATGTATCTTTTTTTTATCCGCTCGGAGGCGCCGGTACTGTCCTAAAGCACACCACTGCCTTGTTTTGTATCACATTCCAATGATAAAACAGGTGGGGACAAAAATGCAATTTCAGAATGTGGGGGGACATGTCCCCCCCGTACCCAGAGAAAGTTGCGCCCCTGCCAGATACTACTATGCCTTCTAGCATGATCATCACAGGTTCAGAGCTCAGGTGTTGCAGGGGTGTATAATTATACAAGACAATTACAGCTGGTTTCTGACCAATACTCACTGGGCCTGTAAATTAATTTCTGATATTATTTCACTCCTGGCTAGAAATTGTAATAACTTTTTTTCTGAAATAGATTAGATAAATGTCATGTAAATTTTAAATTAATTAATAAACTGCGGCCTGAATAATCTGTTGAAAATTGTATTCTGCTATTTGTATAATTTATTATTGGTATATATAATGTGATCTTTCGCTCAAATACCACAAAGGCAATTTCATTAGAGACTGTAAAATGGAAGAGAATATGATTGGTATTGTACAGTGCTTGTTCTACTGAATAAACATTGATATCAAGAAGATGAATGACATGATTATAATGGAGGTACAGTACTTTTCATTTCAATGTACAGTATGAACTCCATAGGTAGGCCTTCTACCTGACAATATATTTGTGTTTCCATAACATAAAGACTATGTGAAAAAAATATGTAAAATGAACCTACTGCCTTGAGCCACTACTGGCATTGTGCTAAATGTTCAGGGTATCCACCATTATGTTCAGGGTGGTGGTGTTTACTGTCTGTACTAACAAGCCTCAATGCTCAGAGGTGCCGTTTAAATTCAGCAGGTATCCCACCTATGCTTGTGACCTTTCAAAACAGACACTATTTGGGTAAGGTGAAGTTCAACGTTCCACTCTGGTTGGGCCACAATCAATGGAGCCAATAGTTCAGCGAGTACACAGGGAAACATTGTAAACTAAACCAAGACATCATATTCAATTACACTCTACAAATACAGAGCACCTTCCAAATCAGCCACAATGAATTCTACATTCTTACTTAAGAAAAAAGCCCCAGGAGGTGACTGTCTCTCCATTAACAGTATTTAAACATATCTGTTCCCTTTTGAGGGGCTAATACAATTCACAGGAAGTTGGTGGTACCTTAATTGGGGAGAAGGGGCTCGTGGTAATGGCTGGTTCGGAGTAAGTGGAATGGTATCGAATACATCAAACATGGTTTCCATGTGTTTGACACCATTCCATTAGTTCCTCTCCGGCCATTATTATAAGCCGTCCTCCCCTCAGCAGCCTCCACTGATTCAACGTGAAAACTTTGTATTTCAGCTGCACCAATGTATAAAAGGTATTCAAGAACTTTAGCTACTGTATGTACAAATGAATAGATTTTGGGCAGGCTCTTTTGTGTCCCCATCTCCCTTAACTTTGTCCATCTAGACTATCAGAGCTTAGGAATGAATCAATCTTTTTATAATGGACTCCCAGCCCTATGGCGTATCTCACAGCTATGCAACCAAATAGGATGCCAAGCTGTGATCCTCAAAGAATTTTTATCCTAGGAATAATGCGGTCCCAGGGCACTGCTGCAAACGCTTGCCCTGAGCATTAGGCACAGATAATTTAAACACATAAGCAGGTTCTTAGCGCACCTTAATCAATGCCAACGGTGTATTTTAGTTGAGAGAGTGGAAAGGCAATAAAGAGATAACACTAGTATAACCCGGGGACATGCTGCAGAAGAAATATGTAGCGCTGCAGCCCTCTGGGTAATGAGCAACAAAACTCCTGACAAAGAGTTCTTCTCCTGGAGTTTCTACACCGCAGCAAAGTCACATAATAAGCAAGATCCCACTGCATACATTCATGGACTTCATATAGGAAGGCCTTACAATATCACTCATCACAAAATAAACAGTGCATTGTTATCCAGCCTAAGTCATGTCGAGACAACTGATCTCTTAAGGTGAGGCAGTAAACTGCAGGAATAATGCAATGTGTGTGCCACAGACATCTATTAATATTGGGCTCTTTTATGAATGGTGCTTGCAAAAGCATGATTTATGGAACAACATTGATATTTTACTGGGATGTGGTTAATGTATTTGTTCCCTCTGTATACATTATAGCCAGTAAATAATTGTTATCAAGCATTCAAAATGAGACAAAATCCACACATATCATTTTAAACGTAAGCAACCACTATCATTGAAAGGCTATCACTTCATGTAAAGTACCATCACACTTCTTTAAACTAGAAGTCAACATTGACACCTCTCCCTTCTCCCATGAAACTGATATTTGAAACCATTTCCCCAAACCAAACATGCCTCAAAACATTATTTGTGCCATTTCCTTGCCGCATTAAGGTGAAAAGTGCTGAAGGCGGATTTGAGAAAGCCTTTTCCAGTGATGGAGTGCCTTCCTCTTCAGGTCTCACTCACATCAAGGGGGGGATGTGGGAGATTTATCAGCGTGGGCCTGCTCCTTCCAGAAGCCTTTTCACAGGCAGCTAGACAGGACTCTGTGGAGAGGACTCTGTGGATATGAAAGGTGTCACAGCTATGTTGCAGAGAGCAGGGTATATTAAAAGTACAGCACGTTGGTTTATCTGCATTATTTCAATGTATAACCAGTAACGGTTTTGTAAATACATATAACACAATATAACACAATTATAAAGCTACAGTTATGGTCAAATATATTGGCAACCTTGCACGATTCACTACTTCTTCTAACATATGTTGAAATTGAAAAATCTATTGATGTTCAGACGTGCATTTGTTTGATTTACAACTGCACAGGACCCACAAAGAAAATTCCAACTGAAACGTTGATTTTTCACTTCGAAGTAAAAAAAAATTGCTATACTAAATTATTCACAATTCTAATTAATATGGTTTGAGGCAAGGGATACTCAGCAAGTGTAATTTACAGTGCCTTCAGAAAGTACACTAGTCACAACCCTTTACTTTTGTAAAGGGGTTGTCTAACAGCCTGAATTTTAAATTGATTAAATTTAGGTTTTGTGTCACTGGCCTACACACAATACCCCATAATGTCAAAGTGGACTCATGTTTTTGTAATTTTTTACAAATTTATTGAGAAACGGTAACGGAAGGATCACAGTAAAAATGAGTCTGGGACTTGCGGATTAGGCCCGTGAGAGGCGTTGCCACCACAGGTGCAGAGAAAAGACCAGACAAGGAATCAGCGGTTAAGTTCCATATAAACGCCTGTAAAAATTGGCAAATCGGTGGAACCGCTGGACTTGTTTGAGTGAGGAGGGACGGAGCCAGTCAGTGACCGCCCTAACCTTAACAGGGTCCATTTGGATGCCGGCGGTAGAGATAATGTGGCCCAGGAAAGAGACTTGGGATACACTTCTCTATCTTGACGTAGAGTTGACTCTGCAAGAGGCGTCTCAGGACTTGGTGAACGTGCAGGATGTGTTCCCTAATGGTCTTGGAGAAGATCAGGATGTCGTCGAGGTAAACAAAGACGAACTGATTCAACGTATACCTAACAGTGTCATTGACCAATGCTTGGAAGACTGCATGTGAGTTCGATAATATGAATGCCATTACTAAATACTCATAGTGGCCACTAGTGGTGTTAACCTCTACCGAGCACCTACCCCGGGTCCGGGAGCACCCCCCCCCCACACTGATTAGCATCGCTAGCATAGCGTCACAATTAAATAGTAGCATCTAAATATCATTAAATCACAAGTCCAAGACACCTAATGAAAGATACAGATCCTGTGAATAAAGCCACCATTTCAGATTTTTAAAATGTTTTACAGGGAAGACACAATATGTAAATCTATTAGCTAAACACGTTAGCAAAAATCAACATTTTTCTTGTCCACCATTTTCTCTCAACACCAGTAGCTATCACCAATTCGGCTAAACTAAGATATTGATAGCCACTAACCAAGAAAAAACCTCCTCAGATGACAGTCTGATAACATATTTATGGTATAGGATAGGTTTTGTTAGAAAAATGTGCATATTTCAGGTAGATGTCATAGGTTACAATTGCACCCACCGTCACAAATGGACTAGAATAACTACATAGAGCAACGTGTTTACCTACTTCCTAATCATCAAACATTTCGTAAAAATACACAGCATACACTAATCGAAAGACACAGATCCTGTGAATACAGACAATATTTCAGATTTTCTAAGTGTCTTACAGCGAAAACACAATAAATCGTTATATTAGCATACCACATGTTCAAACATTACCAGAGCATAGATTCTAGCCAAAGAGAGCGATAACGTCAACATTGCCAAAATTTATTAATTTTTTCACTAACCTTCTCAGAATTCTTCCGATGACACTCCTGTAACATCACATTACACAATCCATATAGAGTTTGATCGAAAATGTGCATATTTAGCGGCACAAATCGTGCTTACACAATGGAAATACTGTCCAACTACTCAAGCAATCTGCCCGGCAGCATCATGATAATACAACTATTTTTATCGAAAACTATTCATAAACTTGACCAAAAAAATACAGGTTGGCCATGAAATGAAAGATGCATTAGTTATTAATGCAACCGCTAAGTTAGATTTTTTAAATTAACGTTACTAGACATACAGTGTGCGTTACAGACAGACTAGTGCCGCAATAACTGCGTCACTATTTACCCCTATTGAGTTTACATTTTTCCACATAAAAATGGAATAACATCATAAATAGCTCTTACTTTTCGACGAGCTTCCATCGGAATCTTGGCCAAGTGGTACTTTTGTCCAAAAGAATCGTTGCTTGGTTGTAAAACGTTGCATTCAACTACTGTGGAAATTCCGAAAAATAGCACTATACTCGCATAATCTGATATAACTCGATTTCAAATAGCTTCGTTATGATGTTTCTAACACCTATATCAAATTAAATTACAGACTGATATATCTAAAGTTCATTACTGAGCGCTCGAAAATGGCATGCCCAGGTCTCTCTCTGCGTAAAGTTCAACGTCGAAAAGATGGCGTACCCCACTCCTTGGTGTTTTATAACCTTTGAGAGATACCTAGGAAGCCCATTCCACTTCTCATTGGTTACTGACATCCAGGGGAAGGCGGGTGCAGTTCGTGTCGTTCCATAGGATATACACACCCCTTTAAACTGAACTGAGATCAGAGCTTCGCTCTCAGACCTTCGCAAAACCTGTCATGGATTTCGCTGTAGAAAAAGTTCTGTTCCACTCAGAGACATAATTCAAACGGCTATAGAAACTAGATAGTGTTTTCTATCCAATAATAACAATAATATGCATATTGTACGATCAAGAATTGAGTAGGAAGCCGTTTCATCTGTAGAGACAATTATGCTAATTTGAAACAGCACCCCCTATAGTCGCAAGAAGTTTTAAAGGCAGTTTTCCATTCATCTCCCTCCCTGATTCTCACCCGATTGTAAGCGCTGCAGAGGTGCCTCTTACTGAAGGCCTCCAGGAGGTCAAAGTATTTGGGAAGGAGAGCGGAGAAGTCTTGCTCTCTGACCAAATTTGGTGTCCTGTAGGATATGATAGGAGTTTAGAACATATGTTCTAGGCTCTCAGAGAAATACATACTAATGTGATTTAATTATGGCTGCAAGGGGCAGCACTGAGTAACCTGAAAATAGGTTGCCATTTCAAACGGCCTCCTACTCAATTCTTGCTCGTACAATATGCATATTATCATTTCTATTGAATAGAAAACACTCTCTAGTTTCTTAAACCGTTTGAATTATTTCTCTAAGTGAACCAGAACTCTTTCTGCAGCCCATTTCCTATCCGGAAGTGAGATTTCCAAATGCGAGGTCTCTTTTCAAGAGCTTGTCTATAAAAGGGCATGTCACTTGGTACCATAGAAACACGTCATACGCCTTCCCCTGGGTGTCATGCGGAAGTGAGAGCAGAAAGGACTTGAATATCTCGTTCAGGGATTGAATACAGCCTCTTGGAGTGAGAGGACCGCCATAATTTTTTTTCTCCAAGATGCGAAGTTGGACTTTGTATTGCCTCCTGGAAAACTGTCGTTATACGTGAATATAACCTCCGGCTTCGATTTGACTTGATACATGTCACAATATCATCCTAAAGTATGTTTTTTCAATATAGTTTAATTATATCATTTAAATTTATTCGGGACTTTAGACGTGATGCTTTGGAAGAATTGTTTCAAGAAGGAGAGGTTAGCGCCGCACGGCCAGTGTGCTTGCTAATTCAAGAGGGAAATAGTTTGTTCTGGATCCAAAAAAAGACGGTACTGGACAATGGACCCCTTTACAACATTCTGATGGAAGATCAACAAAGATAAGGACCCAATTTGGAATGCTTTTTCACATATCTGTCGAGCTGTGCTATCGCTACCGATTACTTGGAATCAATGTTGTTGTGTGCTAGCTAATGTTGTAAGCTAATATAACGATATATTGTGTTTTCGCTGTAAAACACTTAAAAAATCGGAAATATTGTCTGTATTCACAAGATCTTTGTCTTTCATTTTGCTATACACCATATATTTTTCTGAAATGTTTTATGATGAGTAATTAGGTTGTTGACGTTGGTGTCTGTATTTACTCTGGCTACTCCCGTGCGATTTCTGACTGTAGCTATGATGGTAGCAGTAATGTAAAACTGATTTCTAGCTAAAATATGCACATTTTTTGAACAAAACATAGATTTATTGTGTAACATGTTATAGGACTGTCATCTGAGGTAGTTTTTTCTAGGTTATTTAGGTTGGTTCTAGGTTAGTTAGGTTGGCTTGTGCATGCTACTTGCATCCTACTTGTGCTGTGAAAAATGTCTGTCCTCTTTTTTATTTGGTGGTGAGCTAACATAAATATATGTGGTGTTTTCTCTGTAAAACATTTAAAAAATCGAACATGTTGGCTGGATTGACAAGATGTTTATCTTTCAAATGCTGTATTGGACTTGTTAATGTGTGAAAGTTAACCTCTAACGAGCACCTACCCCGGGTCCGGGAGCCCCCCCCCCCCCCCCCCCCCCCCACACTGATTAGCATCGCTGGCATAGCGTCACAATTAAATAGTAGCATCAAAATATCATTAAATCACAAGTCCAAGACACCTAATGAAAGATACAGAGCTTGTGAATAAAGTCACCATTTCAGATTTTTAAAATGTTTTACAGGGAAGACAAAATATGTAAATCTATTAGCTAACCATGTTAGCCTAAGACACCCTTTTTCTTTGTCCATCATTTTTTCTCAACACCAGTAGCTATCACCAATTCGGCTAAACTAAGATATTGATAGCCACTAACCAAGAAAAAAACTCATCAGATGACAGTCTGATAACATATTTATGGTATAGGATAGGTTTTGTTAGAAAAATGTGCATATTTCAGGTAGATATCATAGTTTACAATTGCACCCACCGTCACAAATGGACTAGAATAAATACATAGAGCAACGTGTTTACCTAATTACTTATCATCAAACATTTCGTAAAAATACACAGCATACACTAATCGAAAGACACAGATCCTGTGATTACAGACAATATTTCAGATTTTCTAAATGTGTTACAGCGAAAACACAATAAATCGTTATATTAGCATACCACATATGCAAACGTTACCAGAGCATTGATTCTAGCCAAAGAGAGCGATAACGTAAACATCGCCAAAATATATTAATTTTTTCACTAACCTTCTCAGAATTCTTCAGATGACACTCCTGTAACATCATATTACAACATACATATACAGTTTGTTCGAAAATGTGCATATTTAGCCATAAAAAAACGTGGTTATACAATGAAAATAGTAGCAAAACAAGCCTGGTAAAGTCGGTCGCCATCTTTGAGTGATCTAGTTTAAAATCAATAGCTAATCATATACTTGACTAAAAAATACAGGGTTGACAGGAATCGAAACACAAATTAGTTCTTAATGCAATCGCTGATTTACATTTTTTAAATTATCCTTACTTTTCAATACAGGTTGCGCCAAGCGAAGCTATAACAAACAAGATGGCGACATCAACGTTTAACATTTATCAACAGAAACACGATTTATCATCATAAATTGTTCTTACTGTGAGCTGTTCTTCCATCAGAATCTTGGGCAAAGAATCCTTTCTTTGGTCTAATCTTCTTTTGGTCGAAAGATGTCCACTTGTCCGTCGAAATGCCCACTAACGTACGACCGGGAGCCCGAAATGTGCCCAGCGCGTCAAAGTGCACAACAAAGCAATGCCTCAAAATCGCACTAAAAGGATATAAATTGCTATACAACGGTTCAAATTAATTACCTTATGATGTTTTTAACTCCTATAACGAGTAGAAACATGACAGGAGAAATATTACTGCCTACACTAATGCTTGGAAAAAGCGCAGGTCGGTGTCCACCGCTCGCCCGGTGCATCTTGAAAAGAGTTCCTACCTACAGGTTTTTTCCATTTATAGTGGCTGTGATTGCGCAATCGATACCTTTCAAAGCGCCATCACGTAAAGGCATCCAGGGGAAGACGTAAGCAGTGTCCGTATCCTTATAGCATTCACAGTGGCCTTTAAACTGACTCCAGATCAGGGGCCAAAATGTGTGAAATCTGACTCCATGTCAGGGAAATTGCTGTAGAATGAGTTCTGTTCCACTCAGAGACAAAATTTCACCGGCTATAGAAACTAGAGACTGTTTTCTATCCAATAATAATAATAATATGCATATTGTACGATCAAGAATTGAGTAGGAAGCCGTTTCATCTGTAGAGACAATTATGCTAATTTGAAACAGCACCCCCTATAGTCGCAAGAAGTTAAATATTTAAAAAAAAAAAAAAATTGAATTTCGCGCCCTGCACTTGAGCTGGATGTTGTCATAGGTGTACCGGCGTCGGGCTGCAGCCATAAAAGGTTAACTGGTTGAAACAACGTTTAGGGTTAGATTTCCACAGATTCCTTTCCTTACAAATTGAACGAATGGAAATACAAAATCGATCGTCCATGCTATATGGACCTTTTAGGACATGAAAAAGGATTTTATCTAACAAAACGACAGTTCATGTTATCTCTGGGACCCTTTGGAGGATAAATCAGAGCAAGATTTCAGAATGTAAGTACACGTTTCACTTTCAGAGGTGAATTTATTATCAAACCTATAACAGTGAAAAAAGTGTTTCGTTGTTAGGAGCTCTCCTCAAGCATTTTTTCGCAGTAATAGCTACTGTAAATTGGACAGTGCAGTTAGTGCAGCCGATATAAGACACTTATATGTACTGACATTTGTTGTTTCTCTAAAATCTGCGATTGTGACACGCGGCGCTGCATGATTTACAACTGTCCCGTTGACGGGACGCCTATCCCTAAGTTAACAGGGAAATCATAATGACTAAATAGGACACACCTGAGTGTCGTTAATGTCTCTAGGATGGTCTCTTCCCCCCTCTGGTGACAGGTGGAACCATGACAATAATTATTCAGCCTCTTTGTTATGGCAAGCCTAAATAAGTTCAGAGGTAAAAATGTGCTTAACTTCTTTCTGATCAGTGTGACGTTAGCGTCCCACCTCGACAACATCCGGTGAAATTGCAGAGCTCCAAATTCAAATTAAATTACTATAAATATTTAACTTTCATAAAATCACAAGTGTAATACATCAAAATAAAGCTTAACTTGTTGTTAATCCAGCCGCCATGTCAGATTTCAAAAAGGCTTTAGGGCGAAAGCAAATCAGGCGATTATCTGAGGACAGCGCCCCGCATACCAACACATGAAAAACACATTTCAACCAGGCAGGTGCGACACGAATGTCAGAAATAGCGATATAAAAAATGCCTTACCTTTGATGATCTTCTTCTGTTTGCACTCCGAAAGGTCCCAGTTACATCACAAATGGTAATTTTGTTCGATAATGTCCTTTTTATATCCATAAAAACTCAGTTTAGCTGGCGCGCTTCAGTTAATAATCCACTGAGTTTCCTTCCATCAAAATGCATACAAAATGAATCCCAAACGTTACTAATAAACTTTTGCAAACAAGTCAAACAACGTTTAGAATCAAACCTTAGGTATCCTAAAACGCAAATAAACGATAAAATGTAAGACAGAGAACCGTTATGGTAATAACCAAGAACGCGCTTTCCTACACGCTCTTGGAAACACGACAGCCAAAATGGGAGCCACCTAGAAACACTTCAATTTCTGGCTCATTTTTCCAAACACCAGCATGGAACTCTTTCTAAAGACTGTTGACATCTAGTGGAAGCCCTAGGAACTGCATCAGTTCTGTTATACTCACAGACATAATTTTAACAGTTTTAGAAACGTTGGAGTGTTTGCTTTATAAATCGACCAATTATATGCATATCCTAGCTTCTGGGCCTGAGAAACATGCAGTTTACTTTGTGCACACTTTTCATCCGGACGTGAAAATATTGCCCCCTATCCCGATGAAGTTTTAACAAGCCACATAATAAGTTGCATGGACTCACTGTGTGTGCAGTGATAGTGTTTTAACATGATTCTTGAGTGACTATCTCATATCTGTACCCCACACATATAATTCTCTGTAAGGTCCCTCAGTTGAGCAGTGAATATCAAACACAGATTCAACCACAAAGACCAGGGAGGTTTTCCAATGCCTCTCAAAGAAGGGAAGATGGCAAAAAATAAGAAAATGTAATATCCCTTTGAGCATGGTGAAGTTACTAATTAAACTTTGGATGTTGTATCAATAAACCCAGTTTCTACAAAGATACAGGCTTCCTTCCTATCTCAGTTGCCGGAGTGGAAGGAAACCGCTCATGGATGTCACTATGAGGCCAATGGAAACTTTAAAACAGCTACAGAGTTTATTGGAGAAAACTGAGATCAACAACATTCTAGTTACTCCACAGTATTAACCTAAATGACAGAATGAAAAGAAGGAAGACCGTACGGAACCAAAATATTCCAAAACATGCATCCTGTTTGCAAGAAGGCACTAAAGTAAAACTACAAAAAATGTGGCAAAGAAATGACCTTTATGTCCTGAATTATGTTTGGGGCAAATCCACCACACGTTACTGAGTATCACTCTTCAATAATTTCCAGCATGGTGGTGGCAGCATCATGTTGGGAATGCTTGTCATCAGTAGGGACTAAAGAGTTTTATTTATTTATTTGGGGGGGGGGGGGGGGGGGGGGGGGGGTTAAAAAGAAACAGAATAGAACTATGCAGCACAGGCAAAATTCTAGAGGAAAACCTGGTTCCGTCTGCTTTCCAACAGACCCTGGGAGCCAAATTCACCTTTCAGCAGGAAAATAACCCACAACAAAAGGCCACATCTACACTGGAGTTTCTTACCAAGAAGACTGTGAATGTTCCCGAGGGGCCTAGTTACAGTTGTAACTTAAATCAGCTTGAAAATCTACGGCAAGACTTGAAAATTGCTGTCTAGCAATGATCAACAACCAACTTGAGTTTCAAGAATAATGTGCAAATATTATACTATAGAGATTTACCCAGAAACACTCACAGCTGTAATCACTGCCAAAGGTGATTCTAACATGCATTGACTCAGTGGCGTGAATACTTATGTAACTGAGATATTTCTGTATTTCGTTTTAAAGTATTTTTGCAAACATTTCTAAACACATACTTTCTGAAGGCACTGTATCTCACCTGGTAAATTGCAGGTGCCTACTACAGGGTAAAAATAGCCCTTCAACCAGTCTTGAAAAGAGAAAACAGATTGTTCTACTCCATTGTACTCCATTGTGCAGGGGGACAATTTTTTGGACCATATGTGGATATCCATTTTTTTAAAAGCTCCACTTTGGGGGGCCTCTCAGTATTTCTTATATCTTACGATCATATGCTATATTATGAATAAATCTATGCTTCTAATAAAAAAGAAAATCCTTGACCTTTGTGGTTCCTATTGTCAGAATGCTGCCCTTGCATGTAGCAGACAGACTTGCACATCAGCTCTTGTACTTACATGCTTACAAGGGGTTACACCCTTTGCCCATTCAAGTAGTAATTAGATGCAAACTGTTCTTCTAAAGTAGACCAGTTTCTATTTAAATTCTGTGTCCATCTCCAGCTCAGTCCTTGAACCTAACCAGAATCTAAATATAAGCCAAAGGATCATTCACAATATGGAAATGTGTCACCATTGGATTGAGTGGAACTTGAACCAGTGATCCAGTATATGGACATTACTCAATGTGTTTGTGTGGGTTTTAATCACTATGTCGACTTGGTATCATTCTACAGACATTCAAAGAAGAAGCAAATAGATAGAAAACAACCAATATAGGCAGCTATCAAAGTGAGGTAGTATATCCACTGTAAATGGGCTGGCTGTCATACCCCCATGTCCCCACTAACACCCCAGTATCAGTTCACCAAGTCTCAGAGTGAATTCTAGAACTGCAACAGGGGCTCAGCTCAGACACAGCTCATTTAATCCTCCATGTTGCACAGAGCATGACTGTTGTTCTCATACACGCACCGGCCCACACTACAACAACTCAGCATGCTCCAACCTACGTCATTCATGAGCAGTTCAGGGCGGATTGCAGTCAGCTCACTTGGTTCTTCCACAAAGCCTCTGGAATAATGTGAACAGAGGTGCATGAAAATCATCCCTCATGGAGGCTTTGTAGATGTCTCAAGCACATCCCCATCAGTGGCCCTCTTAATACTGTAGCAAGCATTTCATTTCTGCTTTCGACACAGTGACACTCCAATCTTTCCTCTGTAATTACACATTATTAATGTTATGTAATTTCTATCAGGGTAAGGAGAACCTTGCATTCAGCGGCACAATTATTAACATTAGTTGGAGACGCTTGTTCCTATGGCTTTGGTGAAAAAGACCATGCCTAATTATGGTCCAATTAGGGCTGCTGTAATCTCAATGCCTGGGTGCACAGGACAACTGTCATCATACGGACTTGGTTCCTGGCTCTGGTTCTGTAGACATGTAGGGAAGAAGTTGATTCTTTATTACATTCTGTTGTATTTAAATATACAATTAACCAGCTGTTAGATGATTATTATTGAATACTTAAGTTTATAATGGAGGTGGTCAGAGTATTTCAGTAGAGAAGAATGATCCACAAACTCAGATGGGTTCCAACAGGGTTCAGTTCATGAGAACTGTTTTGGGTTCCAGGTAGAACCCATTTTGCGTTCCGTGTAGAACCCTTTCCTTTGAGGGTTCTACATGGAACCCAAAAGGGTTATACCTGGAACCAAAAAGGGTTCTTCAAAGGTTTCTCCTATGGGGACAGCCGAATAACCTTTTTAGGTTGGGGCGGCAGGTAGCCTAGTGGTTAGAGCATTGGGCCAGTATCTGAAAGCTTTGCTAGATCAATACCTGAGTTGACAAGGTAAAACTCTTTTGTTCTGGCCACGAACAAGGCAGTTAACCCACTGTTCCTAGTCTGTCATTGTAAATAAGAATTTGTTCTTAACTGACTTGCCTAGTTAAATAAAGGTCAGATAAATACATAAAAATACAGTAGCATCTTTTTTTCTAAGAGTGAAGGAACGACTATGTCCTAAATATGGCGAAGTCTTCGTAATATTAGAAAAAAATGGCTGGCAATTTAGTTTTGGAACGATTGTGGGAGCTAATATACTCCTCTGTGACAAATGATACTTCGGCAATGTCATTCCCTGAGTAATAGCCTAGTGGCACATGTGGCTTTGTGTCTTATTGTAAGGTAACTGAGGCTTTTCCAGTGTCTAGAATTGGGTCACTTTTATACAACTAGGAAATAGGCAACAAAGCAACAGGGCTTCTCTGTAGGAGATTGCTTGGAAAGTCAATACGTAAGTAGCGCACCGCTATATACAGTATACAATTAATTGGAATGTTGCCATCTGTTTACAAGAAAATTCTTATTTAATGTTAAGATATTTAAATTCCCCACCTGTGAATTCTGCAAACTCTTGTAATTCCAAAATCAAGTATAAACTCCCTCCTTCCGGGACACACTGATCTGCAACCATTGAATTCTGGTTTACAGTAAGTGCCCCTTCACCCCCCCCCCCATTGCCAAAATCTGTCAATCACATGTTACTGATGTTGAGTGTGCAGGCACACTCCTTCCTTGAGGGGAAATCTTTTACCTTTGACTTGGCATTGTAGAGACACTGTAAATCCAAAGACCATTTGAATAACTTGAAATAAATGAGTGACGTTTCTTTCACATTGATAACTAATGTGTGCAGGAAATATTTTGCACCTGTGTTGGATGATTGGAATACAGCCTACTGGAATTAACGTCATTAAAAACCTGCTAATTTCAGCATCAAAAATGTATACAGGTTTTTAGTGTCTTACAAAACTACGAAAACCTGATATTCATTATAATAAATATTGAAGAAATAAATAATAAATCATTTATTTATTACGTTTTTTACATTAAGTGCAGTAGAAATGTAATACTTAACCAGGGACACAATAGGAACACTAAAATACATTGTGAACTAGAACTTTAGATTGATATTGCATTTTGTCTCTCTCTCTTAAATGTTTGAGAATAACATGATAGCCCATCCCATAATGGCTGCACGTAGACTCTTTGAGATTTGCTCTTTGATATAGACCACCGCCAATAGATGATCCCATAGCAAGGCAAATGTGGCAATATTGGTCCATTTTTACAGTTAGGAAATATTAGTCCCATAAGAGCTTATCTATTAATTCAATCACACCAAGGGCCATACAAAATCTAGACTACTGCGTGGGTTCCCATAGTTGGACTAATACAGCATTTGGGTCTTGCTGTGGAAGTATGTACCACATGTACATGTTATATGTTTCTAGATGTGAGGTGTCATGGTGCATGATTATTGTTGTTTTTGTAAACCTATCATTTCCCAACCTTTTTTTTTTATGTGTTCTGTCTGGAGCCTACGTTTCAGTCAATGTCTTTGTCACACAATCATAAAGTCAAGGGTGCCATACATTAATTTGGTCTCGATATCACTGTAAGTCACTATGGATGTAAGAGTCTGCTAACTAAAACCTAGAGAGGTATAACAAACAGAGATAACATACACATCTCTTTGTGGTGCCAATTTGCTATCAGATATTGAATGTCTAACATTACCAGTGGTGTAAAGAACTTTAGTTAACTTCCTGTTAAGGCAAGGGCTGATTTCAAGGTTTTACTGTTAACCTACAAAGCGTTACATGGGCTTGCTCCTACCTATCTTTCCGAGTTGGTCCTGCCGTACATACCTACACGTACGCTACGGTCACAAGACGCAGGCCTCCTAATTGTCCCTATAATTTCTAAGCAAACAGCTGGAGGCAGGGCTTTCTCCTATAGAGCTCCATTTTTATGGAATGGTCTGCCTACCCATGTGAGAGACGCAGACTCAGTCTCAACCTTTAAGTCTTTATTGAAGACTCATCTCTTCAGTAGGTCCTATGATTGAGTGTAGTCTGGCCCAGGAGTGTGAAGGTGAACGGAAAGGCTCTGGAGCAACGAACCGCCCTTGCTGTCTCTGCCTGGCCGGTTCCCCTCTCTCCACTGGAATTCTCTGCCTCTAACCCTATTACAGGGGCTGAGTCACTGGCTTACTGGTGCTCTTTCATGCCGTCCCTGGGAGGGGTGCATCACTTGAGTGAGTTGAGTCACTGACGTGATCTTCCTGTCTGGGTTGGCGCCCCCCCCCTTGGGTTGTGCCGTGGCGGAGATCTTTGTGGGCTATACTCGGCCTTGTCTCAGGATGGTAAGTTGGTGGTTAAAGATATCCCTCTAGTGGTGTGGGGGCTGTGCCTTGGCAAAGTGGGTGGGGTTATATCCTGCCTGTTTGGCCCTGTCTGGGGGTATCATCGGATGGGACCACAGTGTCTCCCGACTCCTCCTGTCTCAGCCTCCAGTATTTATGCTGCATTCGTTTATGTGTCGGGGGGCTAGGGTCAGTTTGTTATATCTGGAGTACTTCTCCTGTCTTATCTGGTGTCCTGTGTGAATTTAAGTATGCTCTCTCTAATTCTCTCTTTCTCTCTTTCTTTCTCTCTTTCGGAGGACCTGAGCCCTAGGACCATGCCTCAGGACGACCTGACATGATGACTCCTTATTCTCCCCAGTCCACCTGGCCTTGCTGCTGCTCCAGTTTCAACTGTTCTGCCTGCGGCTATGGAACCCTGACCTGTTCACCGTGCTACCTGTCCCAGACCTGCTGTTTTCAACTCTCTAGAGACCGCAGGAGTGGTAGAGATACTCTTAATGATCGGCTATGAAAAGCCAACTGACATTTACTCCTGAGGTGCTGCACCCTCGACAACTACTGTGATTATTATTATTTGACCATGCTGGTCATTTATGAATATTTGAACATCTTGGCCATGTTCTGTTATAATTTCCACCCGGCACAGCCAGAAGAGGACTGGCCACCCCTCATAGCCTGGTTCCTCTCTAGGTTTCTTCCTAGGTTTTGGCCTTTCTAGGGAGTTTTTCCTAGCCACCGTGCTTCTACACCTGCATTGCTTGCTGTTTGGGGTTTTAGGCTGGGTTTCTGTACAGCACTTTGAGATATCAGCTGATGTACGAAGGGCTATATAAATAAATCTGATTTGATTTGATTCAGTAAAAATACTTCAAATTACTACTTAAGTAGTTTTTGGAGGTATCTGTACTTTACTTCACTATTTATATTTTTGGAAACTTTTACTCTTACCTCACTACATTCCTAAAGAAAGTAATGTATTTTTTACTCCATACATTTTATCTGACACCCAAAAGTACTCGTTACATTTTGACGGGAAAATTGTCCAATTCACACACTTATCAACAGAACGTCCCTGGTCATCCCTACTGCCTCTGATCTGGCGGCATCACTCACCACACATGCTTCATTTGTAAATTTTGTCTGAGTGTTGGAGTATGCCACTGGCTATCCGTCAATAAAAGAAAACAAGAAAATTGTGTCGTCTGGTTTGTTTTATATAAGACATTTGAGATATTTTATACTTTTACTATTCATACTTAAGTATATTTTAGCAATTTAATTTACTTTTAATACTTAAGTATATTTAAAAACAAATAATTTAGACATTTACTCAAGTAGGAGTTTACTGGGTGACTTTCACTTTTACTTGAGTAATTTTCTATTAAGATGTCTTTACTTTTACTCAAGTATGACAATTTAGTTTTTTTTCCCCACCACCGCATATTACAACAGTAAAAATATACAATTTCGGGAATCTTCTCTTTCTCATTAAAGAAAAAAAGACAACCGAATGGAAGGAAACAGCAAGAGACCTGAAAACCTCAAATGAGGAGGAAGGCAGCTGGATCTAGACTGACGGGCGCTACTCCATGAGCAACCAGATGTAGAAGCGTAATATCTCCTCAGAGTCCATTTTTCTGACTGACAGACAAGTTCAGCCAGGTTGCTTTTTTCCTGTTTGAAGCAATACTTCATGCGTGTAGCAGGGCATGCTCCAAACAAATAAGAAGATGCTGTCATGATGTACAGTATGTTGAAGAGTAAACACACAATAGATTTAGACATGGGAGACAACATTAAAGACAGAAGGGTACATGGGCTCATTCAGTGAACTGGAAACTGCTTTTCATGGAATCCAGAGGTCTTTAGGGAGAACTAAACCCCAGATTTATACGTGGGATACTAGAAGTTACAATTACGTCAATGCTTCTTCGAAAGCTGTAGATTTTAGTGCATGATATGACTGGATGTTTGTATTTTCCCTCAAGTATATTTTCCACAGTATTTTGTGTTGGATCAATACTTCCTATAGAAAAGTTTGTGGTCATACTCACATTCTTAAAAACATAGGTGCTGGGCTAATAGAGAATACTAGTATAGAACAAGAAGGCCCTCACACTGTTAAAGCTTCAAATTCCCCGCTTTATTGACAGGGTTTCCATCCAAAACGGATCTTCGTCAGGTCAAACACACTGAGTGTTTGCATCCCAAAATATACACATTTCACCTCACATGACCATTGCGGACATGATGCACGGTGGGTGCAAAAAACATTTGTATATCTCTGATAATTAAATAACAATGAGATGGGTGTATGTAATGGTTCCAGAACAAAATGACCAAGTGGGTAACCTGGAAGGAAAGACAAATCAAAGTAAAGTAACATTCAGGTAAGAAATGGTCTGATATCAAACTCTTGATTCAGACCTATAGGAGACATGGTACACAAATTGTAAATCCAATACAATTATCTTCTCAATAATAGATTATCAGTATATCCGCCCCTCCTGGGAGTCTTAACATTTTCGATGCCAATGTATCTAAAAGTGCTAATGTTGTGACGAGCCTCCATGAAATGCGCAGCCAAAGGGTTTCTCTGATCAAAGGTCAAAGGTCTATGTTTTGGCCGGGTATGGTTCTCAATCAGGGACAGCTGTCTATCGTTGTCTCTGATTGAGAACCATACTTAGGTATCTCTTTTTTCCACCTGTGTTTGTGGGAAGTTGACTTTGTTTAGGGCACTTTGCCTTTGAGCTTCATGGTTTGTTTTTGAAGTGTTTGTTGTGTTGTTTGGCATCTTTTTGATTATATTAAAGAAAATGTACGCTGACCACGCTGCACCTTGGTCCTCATCCTTCAACAGCCGTGACACTGAGTTACTGTTTGCTACTCTTAAAATTCCAATAACACTCAGGAAATTCATACTTTATGCAAAGCTTAGTTGGCTCCCACAGGTTTTGATTGTGCCTCGAAGTGAAGTCAAATATTTCTCATTAACACCTTTTGTGGAATAAATGAATAACAACCATAAATCTCAATATTTACTTTTTTTGTCATTCCCTCTTGTATTGTTTGTTGTCATTTAGAGGGTGAAAGATGAACCACTTGGGAAGTGTAAACATGATTCTTCAACAGAAAAATGCTAATTACAGGAAACAATTGCATACAGTTAACTTTTCCCTCACTGGAGATCACTGATGATAATACTGTTACACCGTTTCCTTCACTTTTTAGCATTGTCATGTTTTAAGATTAATAGATTGCGGTGGCACAAACATTACAGTATCTCCATTGTCTTTGCACTGTGAAAAGTAATTCACCCATTAAAGTATCTGAGTGTCGCCACATTAAGTAATGTCTGTTGGTTTTTGCTGTAATTCTTTGCTCAGTAGATTAATTGAACATTTGAAAGAATCCATGCTCAGCTTGTGCCGTATGTTATTGCTGTTTGTTGTAGAAACATACAGACATCCGAGGCTCAATGACTGCTTCGCTTTAGGATATATGCAGTACAACCTCTGACTGGCCCAGACCCCAAAACTGTCACTGAAACTCACCTACCCTAATTTAATCATCTATTTAGCCCAGTGAAAACTCATGCATATTTAACTTACTGTAAACAGGGTGTCGTGGTCTTTAAACATAACAGCATCATAGAGATCCACCAGCTTTTTATAGAGGATCAATGACAGTTCTGTCTTGTTTTATATTGACTCAGGTTTTATAGTATGGCCCCCCTGTAGAGCTACCTATCATCTCAAGCTTATCTATTTATTTCTCTCTCTCCCTCTCCCTCTCTTTCTCTCTCTCTCTCTCTCTCTCTCTCTCTCGGAATGATGTTTCTTTTGGTCTGTCAGAATGGGTCTCTGGAGTTCTGGCACACTGGGTGTATCAGGAGTCCGTGTCTCATTACTGATAGAGGATGAAAGCAAACACATGCATCAAAACAGCTGTTAATTGGTTAAAAGGAGGCAAACAAGGATATATATTAGAAGAAGTAGCAGGTAGCAGTGCCCCCCAAATCTGCATCATATTGACTGTCAGCGGCTCAGGCAAATCCTGCACTCCTTAGCTGCAGAATTCCACATTGTTCTTCTTAGTGTTTGTTTTGACGTTTCCTGCCTAGAAACCCCTTAACAACATTATGATAAACCTTTCTTTTCTAAAGTGGTCAAGCTTTCTTACCTGACAGATATTGAGAAGTGGTACATGGTGTAAGCTACACAAACATTTCAAACAGAATGTGGACATCTGAAGTGTTATACTGATTGAATGTACAATATCTAAAATAGGACACTTTTCTAGTATTATTTGTTGACCGACGGGGGTGAACACATCTGACAAATTGGACTTGACATTGACTTGTTTTTGTTGTAAAAATAGTGTCAAACTGCATGAATACAGAACAAATTACACCCTGATGGCAGGCATACAGTGTCTGAAACTATGAAGTGCTGGGTCAATCAAATGACTTATTTGGTCTGACTCATTGGCAGCGAGTTGTGACGCTGATATGCATGAATATCAGTTGATTAATATTCATAACTATCTGGAGTTTGGCTACGAACCACAATGTTATTTTCTGCAGTCAGTACCCTTCCAGCAAGGCCCAGGGACTCACCATGGGACACGATCACATCTTATGCATTCGTTTTGACTTTGACCACACAGTGCAAGATTTCTTCCATTTTAACTATCCCAACAGGAAAAATGTGCTTAAAGATTGAAAAATTTACTTAAAGAGGGCAAATGACTAAATAGAAAACAGACTAAAATGAGTTAGTCTGCAAAATGTGGTTCATGTATACAAGTACACATACAGTAACTGATGCAAACAGGGATGGATTAAGAAATCCTAGGTTTGGATTTTTTTATATTTATATGACAGAAGACACTAGCTGATGTAACGGATGTGAAATCCGTTACACTGACAATATTTTTTAATACCACACAAATTACCAAAATGAGTGGCTATTCTGACACTGACAAACTGGGAACAATAAAAACGAGCTGGTACTTGAATTCAAACAATATCCCAGCAAATGAAGTGACACACAAATTGTACAATATTAGCAAGAAATGTTTGCTGTATACAGTTGAAGTCCGAAGTTTAGCCAAATACATTTAAAATCAGTTTTTTACAATTCCTGACATTTAATCCTAATAAAAATTCCCTGTCTTAGGTCAGTTATGATCACCACTTTATTTTTAGAATGTGAAATGTCAGAATAATAGTAGAGAGAATGATTTATTTGAGCTTTTATTTCTTTCATCACAATCCCAATGGGTCAGAAGTTTACATACGGTCAATTATTATTTGGTAGCATTGCCTTTAAATTGTTTAACTTGGGTCAAATGTTTCGGGTAGCCTTCCACAAGATTCCCACAATAAGTTGGGTGAATTTTGTCCCATTCCTCCTGACAGAGCTGGTGTAACTGAGTCAGGTTTGTTGGCCTCCTTGCTCACACACACTTTTTCAGTTATGCCCACACATTTTCTACAGGATTGAGGTCAGGGCTTTGTGATGGCCACTCCAATACCTTGACTTTGTTGTCCTTAAGCCATTTTGCCACAACTTTGGAAGTATGCTTGGGGTCATTGTTCATTTGGAAGACCCATTTGCGACCAAGCTTTAACTTCCTGACTGATGTCTTGAGATGTTGCTTCAATATATCCACATAATTCTCCATCCTCATGATGACATCTATTTTGTGACATGCACCAGTCCCTATTGCAGCAAAGCACCCCCACAACATGATGCTGTCACCACCGTTCTTCATGGTTGGGTTGGTGTTCTTCGGCATGCAAGCCTCGCCCTTTTTCTCTAAACATATCTATGGTCATTATGGCCATCAGACCGGAGGATATTTCTCCAAAACGTAAGATCTTTGTCCCCATGTGCAGTTGCAAACCATAGTCTGGCTTTTTTATGGTGGGTTTGGAGCAGTGGCTTTTTCCTTGCTGAGCGGCCTTTCAGGTTAGGTCGATATAGGATATCCTCCAGCATCTTCACAAGGTCCTTTGCTGTTGTTCTGGGATTGATTTGCACTTTTCGCACAAAAGTACATTAATCTCTAGGAGACAGAACGCGTCTCCTTCCTTATATAGGATATGACAACTGCGTGGTCCCATGGTGTTTATACTTGAGTACTATTGTTTGTACAGATGAACGTGGTTCCTTCAGGTGTTTGGAAATTGCTCCCAAGGATGAACCAGACTTGTGGAGGTCTTTTTTCTGAGGTCTTGGCTGATTTATTTTGATTTTCCCATGATGTCAAGCAAACAGGCAGTGAGTTTGAAGGTAGGCCTTGAAATACATCCACAGGTACAGACTCAAATGATGTCAATTAGCCTATCAGAAGCTTCTAAAGCAATTTTTCTGGAATTTTCCAAGCTGTTTAAAGGTACAGTCAACTTAGTGTATGGAAACTTCTGACCCACTGGAATTGTGATACTGTGAATTATAAGTGAAAAAATCTGTCTGTAAACAATTGCTGGAAAATGGATTGTGTCATGCACAAAGTAGATGTCCTAACCAACTTGCCAAAACTATAGTTTGTTAACAAGGAATTTGTGTAGTGGTTGAAAAACAAAGTTTTAATGACTACAACCTCAGTGTATATAAACTTCTGACTTCAACTGTATATACAGTACCAGTTAAAAGTTTGAACACACCTACTCATTTCATTTTCTTTATTTTTACTATTTTCTACTTGCTTGAGCCAAGAAGCATGAGTAATTGACATTAGACTTGTCGCAATCTGTTCTTTTGTCTGATGAGTCCAAATTTGAGATTTTTGGTTGTCTTTGTGAGACGCAGGTGAACGGATGATCTCTGCATGTGTGGTTCCCACCATAAAGCATTGAGGAAGAGGTGTGGTTGTGTGAGGGTGCTTTACTGCTGACACTGTCTGTGATTTATTTAGAATTCAAGGCACACTTAACCAGCATGGCTACCACAGCATTCTGCAACGATACGTCATCCCATCTGGTTTGCGCTTAGTGGGACTATCATTGTTTTTCAACAAGACAATGACCCAAAACACACCTCCAAGCTGTGTAAGCTCTATTTGACCAAGGAGAGTGATGGAGTGCTGCATCAGATGATATGGCCTCCACAATCACCAAACCCCAACCCAATTGAGATAGTTTGGGATGAGTTGGACTGCAGAGTGAAGGAAAAGCAGCCAACAAGTGCTCAGCATTTGTGGGAACTCCTTCGAGACTGTTGGAATAGCATTCCTCATGAAGCTGGTTGAGAAAATGCCAAGAGTGTGCAAAGCTGTTATGAAGTCAAAGGGTGGCTACTTTGAAGAATCTCAAACATAAAATATATTTTGATTTGTGTAATGCTTTTTTGGGCACTACGACTCCATCTTGCTCCTACCATCCTATAGGCAGTAACTCAAACAGGATGTTCTCGTGACAAGAAGCATTCAATGCTGGTCTGACCAATCTGAATCAACGCTTCAAGATTGTTTTGATGAAATGTTCCGGGCAGCCTCAGAGAATAACATCAATCTATACACTGACTCGGTGAGTGAGTTTAAAATGAAGTGCTTTGGAGATGTTGTAGCCACTGTGACTATTAAAGCCTACCCTAACCAAAAACCATTGATGGATTGCGACATTCGCGCAAAACTGAAAGCGCGAACTCATGCATTTAATCATGGACAGAGGCCTGGACGGAATTTAAACAGTGTGGTTATTCCCTCCTGAAGGCAATCAAACAAGCGAAATGTTGGTATAGGGAAAAAGAGGAGTCGCAATTTAGCGGCTCAGACACGAGACGTTTGTGGCTGGGTCTACAGGCAATTACGGACAACAAAAAGAAAACCATCCACGACACGTACACTGATGTATGGCTTTCAGACAAACTAAACGCCTTCTCCCAATTTGAGGATAATATAGTGCCACTGTCGTGGTCCGCTAACATGGACAGTGGGCCCCCCCTCTCCTTTTCCATGGCCGACGTGAGTAAGACATTAAAACGTTTTAACCCTCGCAAGGCTGCTGGCCCTGACGGCATCCCTAGCCACGTCCTCAGAGCATGCCAGCTGGCTGGTGTGTTTACGGACATATTCAATTGCTCCATATCCTAGTCTGCTGTCCCCACATGCTTCAAGATTGCCACCCTTGTTCCTGTACGCAAGAAGGCAAAGGTAACTGAAATAAATGATTATCGCCCTGGAGCACTCACTTCACTCATCATGAAGTGTTTTGAGAGTCAAGGATCATGTCACCTGCACCTTATCTGCCACGCTAGGCCCACTTCAGTTTGCATACCGCCCCAATAGGTCCACAGATGATCCAATCGCCACCACACTGCACACTGCCCTATCCCATCTGGACTAGAGGAATTCCTATGTAAGAATGCTGTTCATTGACTACAACCAGGCATTCAACACCATAGCACCCTCCAAGCTCATCATTAACCTGGAGGCCCTGGGTCTCAACCCCGCCCTGTGCAATTGGGTCCTGGACTTTCTGAAAGGCCGCCCCCAGGTGGTGAAGGTAGGAAACAACATCTCCACTTCGCTGACCTTCAACACCGGGGCCCAACAAGGGGGCATGCGCAGCCCCCTCCTGTGCTCCCTGTTCACCCATGACTGCGTGGCCATGCATGCCTCCAACTCAATCATCAAGTTTGCAGACGACACAACAGTGTGGGCTTGATTAGCGACAATGATGAGACAGCCTACAGGGAGGAGGTGAGGGCACTGTTTTCCTGTGGTGCCAGGAAAACAACCTCTCACTCAACATCAACAAAACAAAGGAGATGATCGTGGACTTCAGGAAACAGCAGAGGGAGTACCCCCCTATACACATTGTCCCACATCAAAGGGACAGTAGTGGAGAAGGTGGAATGTTTTAAGTTCCTTGGCGTACACATCACAGTCAAACTGAAATGGTCCACCCACACAGACAGTGTGGTGAAGAAAGTGCAACAGCGCCTCTTCATCCTCAGGAGACTGAAGAAATTTGGCTTGTCACCTAAAACCCTGACACACTTTTACAGATGCACAATTGAGAGCGTCCTGTCGGGCTCTATCACTGCCTGGTACGGCAACTGCTCCGCCCACAACCGCAAGGCTCTCCAGAGTGTGGTGCGGTCTGCACAATGCATCACTGGGGGCAAACTACCTTCCCTTCAGAACACCTACTGCACCCGATGACACAGGAAGGCCAAAAAGATCATCAAGAACAATAACCACCCGAGCCACTGCCTGTTCAACCGCTACCATCGAGGTCAGTACAGGTGCATTAAAGCTGGGACCGAGAGACTGAAAAACAGCTTCTATCTCAAGGCTATCAGTCTGCTAAACAGCAATGACTATCTCAGAGAGGCTGCTGCCTACATAGAGACTCACTAGTCACTTTAAGCAATGCCACTTTAATAATGTTTACATATCTTACATTACTCATCTCATATGTATATACTGTATCTTATACCATCTATTGCATCTTGCCTATGACGCTCGGCTATCCATATATCTATTAAGTACATATTCTTATTCCATCCCTTTAGATTTGTGTGTATCAGGTAGTTGTTGGGGAATTGTTAGATGACTTGTTAGATATTACTGCACTGTCATAACTACAAGCACAAGCATTTCGCTACACTTGCATTAACATCTGGTAACCATGTGTATGTGATCGATTTTATTTTATTTTACATGATTTCAAATGTGTTATTTCATAGTGTTGATGTCTTCACTATTATTATACAACGTAGAAAATATAAAAAATTAAGAAAAACCCTTGAATGAGTAATGTAGGTGTGTCCAAACTTTTGACTGGTTCTGTATATATATATATATATATATATATATATATATATATATATATATATATATATATATATATATATATATATATATATACACTGCCGTTCAAAAGTTTGGGGTCATTAAGAATTGTCCTTGTTTTTTAATGAAAAGCAATTGTTTTGTCCATTAAAATAACATCAAATTGGTCAAAAATACAGTGTAGACATTGGGAAAGTGGTAATTGTCTATTGTAGCTGGAAATGGCAGATTTTTTATTAAATATCTACATAGGCGTACAGAGGCCAATTATCAGCAACCATCACTCCTGTGTTCCAATCGCACGTTGTATTAGCCAATCCAAGTGTATCATTTTAAAAGGCTAATTGATCATAATTTTTTGTTAGCACAGCTGAAAACTGTGTTCTGATTAAACAAGCAATAAAACTGTCCTTCTTTAGAGTAGTTGAGTATCTGGAGCATCAGCATTTGTGGGTTCGATTACAGACACAAAATGGCCAGAAACAAAGACCTTTCTTCTGAAACTCGTCAGTCTATTCTTGTTCTGAGAAATGAAGGTTATTCCATGCGAGAAATTGCCAAGAAACTGAAGATCTCGGACAACGCTGTGTACTACTCCCTTCACAGAACAGCGCAAAATGTCTCTAACCAGAATAGAAAGAGGAGTGGGAGACCCCTGTGCACAACTGAGCAAGAGGCAAGTACATTAGAGTGTCTAGTTTGAGAAACAGATGCCTCACAAGTCCTCAACTGGCAGCTTCATTAAAAGTACTCGTAAAACACCAGTCTCAACGTCAACAGTGAAGAGGCGACTCCGGGATGATGGAGTTGCAAAGAAAAAGCCGTGTCTCTGTACAGTGTCTTTGTTCTTTTGCCCATCTTAAACTTTTCCTTTTAAGAAGCACACACATACTACGTGAATGTTTTTAAATGTATGTAAATTGGCTGTAATGTATTTTTTGTTTTAGGTCAGACCCCAGTAAGACTAGCTGTCGCAATATGCGTTGTCTAATGGGGATCCAATGAATCAAAAAACCTTTATGTGCTTCTGATAAAACTTAATCCACAGTTCGTTTTTAGAAACTATTGATCCTCTGTGGCTAAATTATGCTCTTTGGTGTCTGTCGATCACTGAGTGCGGGCTCCTGTGGTTGACGCCTCTGGGGCCCTGCGCCCCTGGAGCCTGTAGTAAAATATCACACATGCATTAGACTTGAATGATGTGCAATCAGCTCCACTTTGATTCCATGATCACAAATTATTAACATATCCTAATCGTCCAAAATGCACTGGAAAGTTAAAACGCACAAAATGAAAATCTGAGGGTGGTTGCAATTATCCAATAGCTTCTTATTTTTGCTGGCAGTGAAATGGCAAAAGTCACAGTATAGAACAATACAAATTAGACCCTGTTCTGCTACATTGAATGTTTGGCACCATGCTTAGCAACAGAGTGGGGACACTAGAGTTATTTAGTAGGCAGGCAGCCATGACTCAGCCAGCCCTCAGAGACTCATACAGGTGGAACATCTCTGCGACTCTCCAAAGAGCCTCTCGTCCTCTGCTCTCCAGGATAGTGTTACCTGGTTACTTATATACTGTAGATGAATTCCCTGACCTGAAGGACTGACTCACAGACTGTTCCCACTTAATAAAGTATTCATTGCCAGCTCATATTTGATCCATACTTCGTGCAACCAATTTTGTTCCTCACATTTTTATTATGTCAATGGTTACTTACTTTACCCCCCCCCCCCCCCCTCTCTCTCTCTCACACACACACGCACATGCACACAAACACAGACACACACAGGGCCTTAGGCCTAAATGACATAAGCGTCCACTTAGCCAAACCCCCAAAAATGTATTGGGGGTCTCAACTTAGGGTTGAGAGATAAAATAGTAGAATGCACAAGTAGTTTCGAAATTTGGTTGTGCATCAACCGTTTTCTTCTTCCTGTCACCGACAGTCACTCAATTAGCCCACTTAAGCTAGAACATTGAGATAGGTAAGTGAGTTTAGCCACAGGTGTCATTGTTCGCTGATGATTCATGTT